>NW_020230183.1:1104877-1112377 GCF_003227715.2 Harpegnathos saltator | reverse complement strand
CGTATACTATCGAGAGACACACACATTTACACACGCGCGCGCGCGCGCACACACACACACACACAATGCCGACGCTCCGACTGCTTATAATTTAAAATTATCGCTAACCAATTAATCATCAACGCCGTCCCTATTCGGATATCCGACGTCTCACGTCTCATCGCTTATGATTTATGACGTATCTATGATTTAATAGTTCACGAGAAGACACACAATTGATCCAATACGACCTACATAAACCTAGCCGAGGACAATAGTCGGGCATCCAACTCTCGTGGCTGAATCGCAGACGAGGGGGCGGCTTTAGGGCGCCCGAAGTCGAAGGTAGACTCTCACCATCACCCGCTCACCAGGCTATTACCCACCTCGCATTGTTTTATCGTCGTGCTGGCAGAAGAGGAGGAGCAGGAGGAAGAGGAAGAGGGGAGCGAGGGGGGGGTGGCAGAAGCAACTATCGTACGTGCTCATACGGGAGCACGATAGCTGCACGCCTCCAGGCGCTACGACGCTGCGTGCTGGCGACGTACAACACACGTGCGTACACGTGCATGCTTTGCGTATGTCGTGCATGCGTACTTCACTCGCGCGTTCCCTCGCCCCCGCTTTCGCGCACAGCTCTCTGCATCCCGCAAGAGATGCCAGGAACTGATACGAAATCGATAGAACCCAGTTTCCGGCGACGCGACGTGTCGGCGTTGTACCGTTCCAACGGCGGCATCAATCGGCGACAGGAACAACACCACGCCAGCGATCTTCCAAGCGATTCGCGCGTCACTCGAGTGTACTTTGAGTAGAGATAGGTAGGTAGGTAGGTAGGTTGATGGGTGGGTTATTAAGTAGGTAGGTAGGTAGGTAGGTAAGATAGATCGGTGATGCGCCGTCGAAAAGAGAATCAACAGAACTGCAAGTCGATACGATGAGTTCTCAGAGAAAGTTGCAGAAGAGAATCGCGCAATATAGTACACTTCTCGTGCATGTAGACGACTGGCGAGCATCTGAAAAGTCTGCGCACGCATATCACGCGATCGCGGCGCGACCGCGAAGAAGATGATACGTGGGATAGATAAAGATCGGTGAAGAAGATGTGGCGGATCGAGCGCGGTGAGCGCGTAATCCCGCGTCGACACGCATTTGCACTGAGCAACATCGATAGGTGAAATACTTTGCGAGGAGCGCACCGCTCGCGAATTATATGCGGATCGGCGCGAGTCAGCCACGGAAGATGGAGATTTCATTCAGGGTCGAGCGAGTAGCGCGTTCGTGCGTGATGCGTAGGTAATATGCGCTTAGTTGGTGGAAGCCAGATGAAACCAGATTCCCATTGGTCACGGAAAGTGAGAGGCAATCGCTCGGAATTAATGCCGCGCCTCGTATTTTCTTTCAGCCGCTGCTCCGGCGCTCCCGCGCGAATACAAATCACCAGTCACGAATAATAACTGAGCGCTATTAACCGTAAGCACACACCCGTGCGCACATTTGATACCAAGTATCGAGACTGACTAATTACTTTCAACCGCGCACGAGCGCAAAATGAACGTCTAATCTACCGTGGGGAGATCCATTCATATTACACACCTATTTTGCAAAACAACTTTCATATTGTTTCGCGAGTACAATTAACGCGTTTAATCAGACAGTTAATGGCTCAATTAAATTGATCGAAGAATGCAAGTGACAAGGCGAGTGAAAAAGCGACACGTCATGAGAGAGCTAAAGCTGTTGGGAAATATGTTTCCGTGAATATGTTCCTTTTACTTTCTTCTCTTCAGTTTCGTGTTGAGTCTCTCTCTCTTTTTCTCCCTTCTAAAAATCCACGGTGTAAAATTTAGTCGTTCTCTCCTTCTCCGAAACTTTTTTCCACGACAGAAGTATCTCTATTGGAAAAAGTAATAACATCAACTTTAAGCTTGCTCCTTCAATTACTATTTCATAATATTAATGTCAATTTTATCGAACCCATCGATCAGAGGTTTGCTTGCGACAAGTCTGAATCAATCACTGTAATACCCGCGTGGGTTCCTCTCGGTGACAAACTTGGGAAACGTGGCACGATTGGCAAACTGAAAGCCCGCATACTGATAAGGAATCATGATGTTGACGGTACATTGCTCGTAAGCGATTTCCAAACGGAAAACTTGCCGTCGAAAATAGAGTGACTTTCAATAATCCTTCTTTTTCGATTTCGACATGCGGGTGAACATTTTTCATCGCAACGAAATTCTCTAATAAAAGTAATTGTTACGTCTCCATTTTCGTAGCAATAAGTGATCGAGTAATCGCGTGCTTTCGCTTTTGACTCGTTGAAAAGTAATTCTCCGTTAACGAGCTACGTTCCCGAAACATCGCGTGATATTAAAAGATTCGCGATATTAGCTACGGCTTCTTGGAAGTGAATCGCAAAATTTTATTTTCGTTACATCGGCTCCTTCGAGAGGTCGCCAACCACTTAGCTAGAAAGGTTCTTTTTGGAAGATTCAGTACACAGTCCAATCTCTCTTAAGGTGGCGGCGGTGGCAGCCTGCTCCTAATAGAAGACTGCCAGGGAGTAATTCTCGAAAAATTGTCAACGCGGAGAAATTCCAAGTTTCTGATCCACTGAGAAAACGACACACCACGTCGTGAGTCTATAAAAGATTTTATTAAACAGTCAAAACCTCCCCTCCCCCGTCCGTTCGCTCTCTCTCTCTCTCTCTCTCTCTCTCTCTCTCTCTCTCTCTCTCTCCCCCCTCTCTCTCTCTCTCTCTCGCTTTCCTCTCTTTTCCTTTCTCTTTCTCGTTCTCTTCCTCGCTTTTCCTCTTCGTTCGCTAAAAAGGAAGTTTTAAGAAAGCTGGCAGGAGAAACCGCATCGGCTAAATTAAAGGAAAAACTTTACGATTATTCAACTTCACTATCCCGGCTTTTCGAGGCACTTCATTCTTTTCACGAGCGCGATTGACGAATTTGGAGCATCGCATATTCATCCATTTGCGACTGGTCGCTTTGTTCGCAAACTGGGCTAAGTAAAATACATTAAGTAATGGACTGAACTACAGTGACACGCAAAGTACCTATACAGTTTACTTCACCGTCATTTCAATCCGACAGTTAATTTCAACGGCACTTAATATGGAAAATTAATAAGTTACAACAAGTTACGGCTTTTCGCGAGACTCAACGAACCGAGAGAGAAACGCTCATCTGTGGACGTTAATGAACAAAGACAGAAAGAAGAGAAAAAAATTGGGCGACGAACGCAGCGATGTTCGAAAGTATCGAATAAACTCTGCCGTTAACGAAAATCAAATTGAGATTATTTCAACGGCGGAACAGGGCGCAGCATCGTTATATATATTTCAGCACGGCTTCCGTACATATCCTACTCGGAAAGAACGACACAGCTTTCTGAGTTCTGACAAGCAATGGGAAAGCAAATCCGTGGAATCTGAATACCCAACTGGATTCCTGTCGGTAGTTTAAACCAACCTTCCGCAACCTTTGCTCTCTGGTTTCCTTCCAGGCGAAATATCTTCAGGTAGCTCGCTGTTATCCAGAGGAGCAATATGAACGCAGTCACCGCGAAAATAGCAGGAAGAGGGAGGAGGAAAAGAGAAGAAGCGAGCGAGCGAGCGAGAGAGCGAGAGAGAGAGAGAGAGAGAGAGAGCGAGAGAGAGAGAGAGAGAGGCCTGTCGACTTAGTTATTTATATCAAACCACTAAATCTCGCAGCTATTTAAATCAGCTTTCCTCGCTATTTCTTGCTGCTTTTCGCCATTTTTAGCCGTTGACTCGCCTACCTTCCTGTCCCGTACATAATTTACGAGAATCTGCACAGTGTATACGGTTTACGTACAAAAACAAACATTAAAGAAACGCGTTTAACGTTTTTCGGCGTTTCCTGAAAGCGTTAGCGGAAAAGAGAAAAAGACTGGCGGAAACAGAAGAGCACGTGTGTAAGAGGTGTACTTGAACAATCTTCATTCTAAATTGGTGCATGACGAAAGTCATATTGCTCTCGCGCAGTGTCGAGGAACGTTTTTTAGATAGGGTCTCTCCTTAAGAAGGATCCTGAGCGAGAGCAGAAAGTACCCAAGTTTTCGAGTAATCGCGGTTATTACTGGAAGTGCAGTTGCAGAAGTTTCATGGTAAATAACGAGCGAATTAGAATTATTGTCGGAAGAAAGTAGGATACTTTGTGCGAAATTTCACAAAGTCCGGTCTAGCTCTGCCTTCCGATAATACACTCTCTGTTTCCATCTCACGTGCCGCATGGTTTTCGCGATTGTCTCCGGGAAAATCGAAAAGAAGATCTCTTTTTCTTTCTTTTTTACTCTTTCTCTTTGCATCGGGGAAAAAATATCAACTTTGCAAAGAGAGGTAAATTTGTCATATAAAAATATCGGTATCAATGTATCATTATTATACGATTTATATATTTATATTCATGATGCTACGACAGATCGACACGATATCTGAAATAATAATACAAATAATGTGACGATCGTCAAACTATTTCTTTCGTTTTATATCATTTCATTCATAGCTCAGCCAAGATCTGAATAATTATATTCGGTCAATAACGATGAGCAATTCGAGGCGTTCAAGATCGCGACAAGATCGCGTCGCCGATCAGGACACGCCGATCAGGACATTAAACTGTGACGCGATGTCGCGTGACTCGCTGCGGTATCTCTTCTTCCAGGTCCATGTCGAAGGATCGTTTCACCCTTATGATAAAGAATGACCCTCGTTCTTTGGTACCCCCGCCAACAGGGAGCCTCGGCAGTAAGAACTTATCGTATCCGCAAAATCTCTCTCCCGCCGCCGCAGCCGCCGCCGCCGCCGCCGCCGCCGCTGTCATCCGGAGAGTAAGAAAACTTATCAGATCGCTCGTAAAAAGTTATTTTCCGAAAATGAACTCACCGACCGACCGACAATCTCCGCCAGCGTGAACAATACCCCATAGGATTCTGGCGGTAGATACGCCGCAAGATGATTCTGTCAACCGGCGCGTTGATCGAATCGATAACTCTTATAGAGTTGACAAACTCGGGTATTCTTCATCCGTTGTCCTCTCGCGAGATCTTTGTTCGCGCTCTTTCCGGGACGTTTACGGGGAACCGCGAAGAATTTTCCAGATTTCTCTCGCGGCTGACCCCCCAGGAAGATATACTTATTCCTCCCGCCCGCTGTCGAGTCTTAAACATCAAGATAATTCCCGATCACGGCGCGCAAGGACTCGAATCTCCCCCCAAAAACTCACCCTCGTCCTCTCGGATTTATCAAAAAACGGGCGAAAGTATCGTCGTAAATTCAGAGAAACATTCTCTCCTCGCTCGTTTATAATCTCATCGTCCTGATGTTTATTCGCGCCCCGGGTCCTCCGTCCCGGTGCCGGAGGATCAGCATCGCGAACTCGGATCTCTCCAAATCTCACGTGCTTCTCCGTGAAACAAAAAGATTACAGGGGAATACTACGTATAAAGATGAGCTCGTGAAATCTCGCGAGGGAGAGAAGGGGGCGCACGTGGGACGACGGAGCGAAGGAGAGGCACGCGGCGTAGAGAATGATGAAATAACTGTAAAGTTCCGCTCTCGACGAGGGAACGTGGGCTCGAGCTTATTGGCCTGGTGTTTTGAGGCGATCTTCGAATCCGCAATCCCTCTCGGATGTCCACGGTGATTTTCCTTACTTCGCTTCGTCGTTTCGCCAGAACGGCGGAAGATTGCACAGGACGGGTCGAAGAAGGACCCTCCTCCGCGGAAAGTGTCTCCTCTCGTATGGCCGTGGGCGCCACAACCTCTATCCACGACCAGGGTTGCTATCCTTTCCTGTGAAAGCGCCCGTCGCGTCGAAAGCAATGGGCAACGCGCGGCTTTATTTGCCGAGGAAACACTTTACGAAACGAAATAAAGTATCGCACCGCGGAAAGATACGCGGCTCCTCGTCGTGGCTTCTCTCATTCCCTTTTTTCTCTCCCTCTTCCTCTTCCTCTCGTTTTTTAATCTTTTGCTCAGGAGCACGCGCAACCGACAGCGTTCACACGTGCGACACGCAAGAGGAAAATGGATTGGCAGGGGTGGGATTCTTTAACTCGTTATTGGAGTTAACGACACTTTCGTTATCGTTGCGCAGCTTTTGTATACCGTAGAAAAGCTGCGCAACGATAACGAAAGTGTCGTTAACCCTCCGTAACGAGTTAAAGAATCCCACCACTGGTCCCATCGCCATCGTCACAATCGACCGAACGTCGAAAATAAGGCGTCACCCCGCGGCTTACGATAACGGCAGCGGAAACGAAAGAAACGCGCAATTTTTGCCCGGCAGTTCCCGAAGATCACGCGCGAGTGCGCGCGCGATTCCGCGTAATCATCCGGAATCGCCGCCGCGGGAAATTGCGGCGGATTAGACGTCTTACCCCACCCCGGACGGTGACGAACTTGCGCGACGAGCCCGACTTATTCTAATTAGTCACCGAAAAGCTCGCGATACTTTCTCAGAGTGCCGGCGGGCTCATTGCCGAGTAGAGAACAGCGACAGAATATGTGTATGTGTGTGTGTGTGTGAGACAGAGAGAGAGAGAGAGAGAGAGAGAGAGAGAGAGAGAGGGAGAGGGAGAGAAGAGAAAGGAGGAGAGAACGAGAGACGCATAGGGGCGCAGAGGAGCGACCGGAAGTCGGACCAGGCTTGCTCTACACCACGCGGTGGGGTATCCGTCGTCCGTGTCTCGGGAATAATTCTCAGGGCAAATAATGGAGTGGACCCGTTCAAAAGTCCCATAAATTTCACGAAACGTGCTACCTGCTACGGTAACCCCGAGACGGCGTGGCGCGCCGAGCCACGCGGCTTGATGGCGCTCTCTTGAATATATCGGCTTGCCGTTATGTTAGCAAACTAAAGAGAGAGATAAGAGAGAGGGGGAGGGAGAGGGAGAGAGAGAGAGAGAAAGAGAGAGAGAGAGAGAGAGACAGAGAACGAGAACAAGTGCGAGAGGAGGAGGGAGAGAGAAAGAGACGCAGAGGGAGAGTCGAGAGCGAGGGCAAACGTAATGATCGCGGTGGATACGGTAGTTGTGTGGCCCACGGAATTCTATAGCAAGAGCGAGCGAGAGTTAAACAGCCGGGGGCTACCAATTTCCCGGCTGCTAACTGCCTTCGCGTACGGGCCAACCAAAGCCTCGGAGCTCTTTTCGGCGGCGATGATGGCGGCGGCGGTAGCGACGGCGGCGGCGGCGGCGGCGGCGGCGGCATTTAAGGGGTGGTACCATAATAATTTCGCGTGTGTACCGTACTAATTAGCGGCGCGAGACCGACATCAGAAGACAATCGATAATGCGTCGAGACAAGTGGCTCGCCAGTAGCAAGTCGATGCACAGCGGCACTGCCTAACGCTCGTTACATTTTGATCGCATGAGAATATTCATATTTAACGGCGACTGCCGCCGCGTTGCAACGGCTGCTGTTACGGATTATGCCCGCAAGCTCTTTTCAACGCCGGCATTTGCAACACGCGCACGGTACTCGT
>NW_020230183.1:1069877-1099877 GCF_003227715.2 Harpegnathos saltator | reverse complement strand
ACCATCATCCGTGTTCCTTCGATCGACTCGCCGGAGAAAACGGAGGAATAACGCGGCGCGCGACGCTAATTGAAGTATCAAGGGCTCCGTGGGTAAATTTGTAGATTTCGTTCAAAAGAGACCTTTCTTCGGTCGTCGCGGATCCTACGCGGACTCGAGAGACGAATCAGCCTCAGCAGGAATTAGAATGTACGTTTGAAACACGAACATCCTGCTTATTAAGCCGGCTTTGAACGCCGGGAAATTCGAATGAAACGTCGCTGGCTGGCTGGCAGGTTGATAATCGCCGACAACGAAACGCGCGTTTTTATTCGCGTAACGCAACGATATTCCTGACGGGCCGGGATCTGCGTCGCGGAAATCCCACTCACGGCATATCCCACTTTTCCGACGTCTTAAACGTAAATCTAATTTTTACTCGTTACACGGCGAACTCATTCGTAGCCGTAGTCCGGTTACCGCTCCTCCACCTTCTGCCTGCTCGGGTTTCATGTAAGCCGCGGGCTCTCCGTTAGCGAGTATCCTCCTCCAACGACAACGACGACGACGACGACGAGGACGACGAGGGACCGCCGTAACCGGTGACTCAATCTCATTTACAAATGGACCAGTCACCCGCGGCAATTTCTGTAATATACTTAAACGTACCGCGCGCGGCTGGCTCCTCCTACCTCACTCTCCTTCACATTCCCGTACCCGTATGGGATTATATTGTCTGTGGACACTGTCTCTCGTTGAGACTGCAAGACGACGACGATGACAACGACGACGACGACGACGACGACGACGACGACGACGACGACGACGACGGAAGGGCCGCGAAATACGCGCATTCGCTCGCGCGGCTCACGTTACAAAATTACAAAAACGAGAATAAGTGAGGTCGGCGCGGCTGCGTTATGCATGCTGCGTTGCATGAAGACTGTCCGCTGTGCGGACACCGCCAGTGCTGTCTGTGAGACTGTTTCTCGAGCAATTTCAGAGGCGAGAACAAGGAGCAAATGAACATACGCGGCGGTCGGTCGCGTCAACGTGTCGAATGATGCGACAGAGATCAAGGGTCGCGAGCAACGACCGCGACAAGACGAGGCGTCGCGTCGTCAGGAGGCTTCGCGCCCGGCAGCTTGAGAAATGGGTCTTATGTCGGCTTACGGATCGACGAGCCGACGCGTCCCTCGGATCTATTATTCGCGGATTTGACGCGCATCGATGCTGGCGGAAGTGTTTGTCGCGCGTCGTGCTCGTCGCACCGCGCTCGGAGATAAATCCAGATTCGCGTAAACCAAGACGTCGGGAGAGCGTTCACCTCTCGACGTGTTCTCCCGGGGGAGTGACCGTCGAAATTCCGCGTATTCTAATGACAAACGGTTACTGCAATAACGCATCATTACGACGGGCAGAGGTGTCGTCTCAATTAATATCGCGAGAATCGTACACGCGGCAATTATTCCTGGGAAATTTTCTCACGGGCACTTCGCGATTATCTCATCTCACCGGAGAGCGATATTATTATTTCTCTCTCAACAGTCAGCGGATCCACGCGAGGAAATTGGGGCCGAGGCAAAAATGCCACGCGACCGTCGTCCTCATAAAAAGGAATATCGCACATATGCAACCACCGATCATTTAACACTTTGACGGTGGCGTAATTATTTGCGACACAGAGTAGCAATTAACGTAATGCGAACCGCGGCTCTCGCTCCTACTCCATGTGCAAATATTACCATATGAAAGTACAGTTGCTGAACGGGCTTACGATCTTCGCGGGCGAGTGATATTACGCGCGCGCTCTCTCCCATTTAATTTCTCGTGTCATCCAAGAATGTCAGGAGCTTAATCATTAATTAGCTGATTGACGGTACGTCGGGTAACAGATGTTAATTCAATATCACAGTAATCGAAAGTTAACACGGAAGGGTAATAACCGGGTAAAGCACGTCAAAACGTGCAACCGATGCGATTCAATTTGACAATATTATGTAGAATGTAATGTATGTATATGTATTAAAAGGCTTTCGGGATAGGCCGAATGCAGGAGAGAGAGAGAGAGAGAGAGAGAGAGAGAGAGAGAGAGAGAGAGAGAGAGAGAACAAAAGACAAGGGGAGAGGAAGGGGGATGGAAGCGCGCGCGACAATTACAGGAAAGTGATTTCACCGGTTGCTCACCGAGCCGTAGTTAGAGGATTATTTGACGTGCGCTTTAATTTGATTTTTCAAATTCCACCGTCGGCGGAGATATATCAAATGCCGGGAGTTCGTTAAACAGTTCGGGAGATTATATTAAATTCCGCGAAAAGTAGCGTCGCCAAATTGAGTCATAGTCGTCTAACTATGCTTTTAACGTAAGCCTTTTTGCGAGCGAATGAGCGAGTTTAGAATTCGTACGACGACTTTCGCGCACGAGCTTCAGCTCTCTCTAATGAACTTACGTACGCAATTTACGGATATCACGTGCTATACCACGGACCTTTCCCCAGCCACACTTTCTTTCCGGGCCGTCGCGTCTCGCGAGCGGCAACATTTAAAGCCTTTCGGGCGCGCGCCCGCGAGGCTCGGGAACGAGAGCGAGAGCGAGCTAGCGAGAACGTGTGTATGAGCGAAACCAATTAGATCCAAGTGCGAAGTCGAACAAGCAAATTGAGTCGCTCGCCTCAAGGGCAGAACTTATAATTCGCGTTGCCTAGGGAACCGCGAGTAACATTACGGAATGGTCGACGATAAGTACGTACGCTCAGAGCGACGCGTATCGCTCTCTCCCGTTCTCTCAGCCGTGTACTTTCCGAGCATACCGCGCTACACAACTCAGTGAAAATTACACAACTGCGGTCGTGGAAACTCGAGACACTCTCTCTCTCTCTCGCGAAATAATTAGTGAAATAAACATTTACAACAGTACGGCCGCTGTTAAATGCGCGGTTTACGTCGAAGAAAACGCGGCTATTTTTGGCTTCCCTCCGCCCAGCTATCGATGCGCGCGCGGCTAAACGAGCGCGCCGAGATTTATTCCGTCCACTGTGATTAAAGCATTTCCAGCGAGGAAGAGAGGGAGAGAGAGGGAGAGAGAGAGAGAGAGAAGCTGGAAAGACCATTTGACGGAGCAGCAAACTGCATTCGCAATGGCATTAATTGTACGGCTATTCGAGCGGCTGGTGACCGCGAAACATAAAAATTTGTGTTTCCTCTTTCGCCGATCGATTACGCGAGAAAATTTGTACTCTCGGTCGCTACCTCGGCTGTTGCTAAATGGAGCGAGGTTGATACTAGATATTCCCGTCGCAAGCCTCAGTTGCAATCTACAATGTGAACCTGCGCCCTAGTTCACAAACAAACTTAACGGAACGAAGATGCACTAGAACTGTGCTCTATGCATATTTGAAGAATCGTCGTCTTCGTCTCGTCGTCTAACGGCTCCACTGAAAGCATAATCAACCTTGAAATGGAAAGCGTTCGCGTCGCGGCTGGCGCGAAACTGTGAACGCTCGTATGGGCGGATAGAGGAGGGTGAGAAACGGAGTCGGAGAAAATGCGAAAGTTTAAAAAAGAGGATGTAAATCGGGAAGTCGAGCTGGCGGCTCGCTGGCCAGTTAGGTAGCTAGCTGAGAGGAATCTGCCGAGAAGCTGAGGCTAGTTTATTAGGCGGAGAAAAGAGACGAGCGAGAGAGAATTAAACGACAGCGTGAGAAACCTCGAAGCGGTCCGCGGGGGTGGACCGTGGAGGGTTGGATTGGGCATGATGGCAACGCGAGCGGTGACCATGAAAAGAAATTTCAGCGGGCTTCCTCACGCGCGACAAAAAGCCCCCGGCGGAGATTTGAGGAGCGTAAAAGGATTTCACGACGAACGGCGCAATCAGGAGCTTGCGTAAAATCGAGGCAATTTTCAAAAAAGCCCCACGAAATCGGAGAGGCGGTCGGCGGCGGCCGCGGAGGTAAGCGAATGGAATTAACCCGGCGCGGAAGCTTGTCAAAATAAGCTCAGGAAAGACTCTCTCTCTCTCTCCCCAGCGGGTTGACGATAAATTTGAACATCGCGGCCGCCACGACATCGCTCCGATGCCGAGTCAGCGTAATGCGCAGCGTTCCCTCCGCAACGACCAAGTTCGGAGCTGCGATGATATCTTCGTGCGCTTCTCTCTATAATACGAATATCTTCTCTCGCAATCGTCGGTAATTAAAAGAGAATGTAATAACGGGCGACATCGCGAGATAATTCTGCCTAATTGATATTCGCGTGGAGCGTTGATCCTTGTGATGAAAAGAAATGATAGAATGAAGATGTTATCATATATATATATATATATGTATATATTAAGCAAACATTTTTACTCCTTTTGCAGTCAAGCGAGAGCGCTTCCCTTCTTCGTGGTGTTCGTATAATTGCACGATGACTACTGATGTAAGAGCACCAGTTTTCTAGTAGTAGCTTCCAAAGAGTTTTCACGGCGGGAGAACTTAGCCCGCGTAAGTTTCTTCGTTCCTTCGCGCGGCAGGGCGTAATAATTTCGCGGACGCGCCAAGTTTGCGGTGGAATATCTCAAGGTCCGGCCTCGAAAGGTCGTTCCGCGGGATAAATCAGACGAGGAGCTGCGCGCGTTACTCTCCTCCGCGGATGATAACTCGGGCGAATACTATTTCACGCTTAAATTCCCGACGCCGAATTACGCGATAATGGAGTCCGATCGACAAGAAGAATACGATAACCCGTCACGCGTATAAATTGTGCTATCCTGTTAATACGGAATTAACGCCTGGATGTGCCGACGAGGAATTATTTCCCCGGAAGGTATCCGTGGATAATTCGACTCCGTTTGTTAAATGAAGATTATTTTTCATTTACTTTAGTTGCGCGAATTTCTGCCTCTCTCGCTGATATTGAATAAAAGATGAGGAAAGAGGAAACGCGCGGGAAAATAAGAATAATCCTCCATGTAGAGCAAATATTTGTTTCGCGATACAAAAATCCGGGAGTGTGTAACAGACATAAAGAAAAAAAAAGATTCTCTCCTCGTCGAGGATCGATACGATGGACTATCAGATGTTTGCGTAAGCTCGAGAATTGCTACTCACGCGCGAGTGGACTGATCCTTCGGCAAATAGCATCCGAAACATTTCCCCCTGAAATATCCAACGAGGTATCTTGCCCTCCCATCGCCCTTTCCATCCTCTCTCGCACCCCCTTCCGCTTTCGGGCGCAATTTGACTCACAGAATTCCCTCTCGGCGACTTTGAAAACTTCCACAGCCAGGTAGTAAAGGCTGGAAGTCCGGTGTCCTCCCTGCGGCGAATCTCACCCCCGAAACGACTTCACAATGAACATCGAACCCGAAAGGGGTAAGCAGTGGTATAAACGATCCGTTGAAAGTCCGATGGAAGGCCGGCGAAGGAAGGGGCGGGAACGAAAGGCAAGGGGGGAGGGAAGTGATGGAACCGGGAGTGTGACCGCTGGGAAAAAGGCCGGGGGGCTAATTCTTTCGTTTTCTCGCTCTAAATATTGGAATAAATTGCGGCTGGCCCCTTTCGAGACTGGCTCCGCAGACATCGAGGTCCCAACCCTCCGACGCCACTCCGACCCCTTCGGCCACCTCGGGGACCATACCACTCCAATGGGATAGAGCCACGGCGTCGGGGGTGGCCCTTATCACGTGTTCGCTTCACTGCGCTTCTTCGTGGCTGAAGGCACCATCTTATACCCTCGTCCCCGGCCTGCGCGTTACCGCCAACCCTTCACAGCCTGGCCTCGACCCACCATCCCAGACCAACCACACGACTATTTGCAGCCGGCGGATGCGCTCGCTAACGGGTGATCCATCAATTTCCAGATAATCCTTTCGTCTGCCGATCGGAAATAAAGATGCCGGCGACTCTCGAAGAATGCTCGCACAGTTGCGAGCTCGGCTCGCGCACCCGGTCGACGCTCTCCCTCCCTCTCCCATCCCTCCCGCCAACCCACACCCGCCGCCCCGCGGCGACACTTCGATTCTCGCCGGGGATGAAATTTTTATCGTCGCGCGCTGTGTGCACAACGTCGGGGAGATTTATACGTTAGGAAGCTTACTTATTTTACGCTCCGTGTTAAATTACATCCGTCTATCCCGGGTCTTTTTTATCCGCGCGTCGAAATAATATACCGTGACTATCAGCCGCCTCTGCCGTGCGCGCGCGCGCGCGCGCGCTCGTGTGCTGTTTACGTAATATTTAACGCTGAATATGAAACGAGTATATTTCATTAGAGCTCGTCGTGAAATATATCCCATTTGGAAATCGAGCTAAAGCATAAACTTGATATGGATGTTCCCCTCCCCTCTCTTTTTTCGTTCCCTCTCGTGCCCTCTTTTATCTTTTTTACATCGCCAACCCATGACAGTCGCGACACAGGTACGGGAGCATGGAGAGGGGAGAAAGAAGTGGGCTGGATATTATCGTCGAATAAATGGAACGATCAATTTCGAACAATCTTTTTTCTCCGGTCGAGCCTCGGCATTTCCCGATGCATATTTCGCAGGCGATTCCTCTTCCATTTAATCTCGTAGAAAATCTCGTTCGCCTCCTACGCGCGTACTTACACCGGCGGTATCAACCTCCCTCGATCGTCCCCCCTCCCCCTCTGCACTGCCACCCTGCTCCCAGCGATTTACCGCGCCTCTTCCGCGTGTTGCCGAGCATCTCCGCCTAACGGATGCTCCCAAGATAATTTTGGTACACCGGTTCTCGTAAAAGTCACTCTTAGATAACTGCACGTTTAGAACATTAGCGCACACTGCCGCACTTTCTGTCGCCTCCTTAAACTCACAAGTCCGCCTCGCGACGAGCAACTGCGAGAGTCTCAGCTGCTACTGCCGCCTTAACGGCCCGTCCAAAAACCTACTAATTTATTTACCGTGTATACGGTATGTAGTAAATAATTATGTCGCGCCGGAAGTTCGGCACGTCGGACAAGACGGCGGTAAGTACGAGGGCGGGAGTGACGGGCAGCGGCGGCAACGACGGGGTGGTGATCTGTTTCCGGTTGCCGACGAGCGTTGTTATCGCGATCGGTGGAAACCTTACGGAAAGTTTCGACGAAGAATCGCTTTGTCGAGTTTACTTGCCGCTCTATGCAGGCAAGACGAGTGCGCTAGTAGTCCCACAGCGTGAAAATTTGACGACGGAATCCTCGATAAATTTACAGTCGATCCTCTCCTTCGTGGAAATTTTTCGAGCGTCGGGCACTTTCAGTTGAACTAAATTCGGTCGAATGGAAATCCGCGATAAAGCAATATTTGCGTGAATTTAAACGAAGGTGCGGAATCGTTTTATTTATTCGCGCTCCCTTTCAGCCATCGTCTGCCTACTATATTAACGTGTCTGCTATGTCGCTTTTTCTTTCTCTTTCATTAATTTCGATGGGATTTAAGGAAAAGGAATAGCGAGACAATATATGATCCCGTTCAAGAGATTTTTTAGCCCAAAAAGAAGTAAACACGATAAATTTCAACGTTCCGAGAATGTATACGTGAAGCGCGATTCGCGTAGAATCAATCGCGAATGAAAATTACGACGTTTAGACAAGAGAGAAAAGACGAAAATATTTAGTTTCGCGAACGGTAATTCGAAAGAAACCCACGTCTTGTTTCATAAGGACTAAGTCGTAATGTAAATAAACACACGCATCGAATTTAACGGTAATTTCAAATGAAATATTATCACTTCTGACACGCGTGAAAAATGTAGAAAATTGATAAACTCGATAGACATAAAATTTATCAAGCCGAATAAGATAAATAATGGTGAATTTCACATGCGATGGCGCAATTCTGAGCAAATTTTAACATTACACACTACTCGAAAAGCAGGAGTCATATTGATTGAATCGCAGCAAATAATTCCATATCTTGATCTCAATATAATAACAAACAAAAGCATTTATATCTGTATCTTCTAATGGTTCAGAGTAAATATAAAAGAGAGAAATATATATTATATCTTAAAGATTCTGTTGTGTAATATAGTTATTGTGAAAGATACGATCTCCTGATTATTTCGAGCAACGTGTGAAAAAAGTATAATTAAATCGCATTGCTTTTTTCGAGATATTGCAAACACCCATCACCATAAAAATGTCTTTTCTTCTCTGACTCACCGATACACAGCAGACAGAGTCAGCCGCGTTCTGCTGCGGATCTGTAACAAAAAATATAGTTTCGTTAAATAAAACCGTTAAGTTAAAAGTTAGGTTAGGTTGAGGTTTCAGTTCGCGGAAGCGCGCGCACAGATACAAACGTTGACTTTGCCATCGTAATTCAACGGCTTTTATTCCAATCGCTCGGTTTTCGATCGTAATGAATCAAGAAGAAGTGTACAAACGATCGGTGAACCTCACCTTCAAGCCGACTCTGCTTGGCCCGAACCGGATCCTCCGGTGCGGCATCGGCGTCCGTCGAAATTGCGTCTCTGCAACCGCAGCTATCGCGTAGCCGCAAATTCCAGCAAATCTGTAACAAACAGCGAGTTTCCTCCTTAGTATTACAGCGACAAATGCGCCCCGCATCAAGAGTATGAAGACTCGAGACTACAAATTAGCTTCTTGAACTTAACCAAGTTAATCAATAAAAGTTTACCTTTAAAGACCATGAAACACTGCTGTTGCTCAAGATGCTCCGGATCGTCACGCACGCACACACAAACACACACGCACGAATATTATACGTTACACGTCCGCGTACACTGTCGAGCGTGAAAATTCGGAAATTATTACGCGCGGTGATCCGCCGATCCGTCCGCAGCCGCGGCGTAAACAATAATGGAGGCGGTCGCGGTAGTTGCGTACTTATGAACATGTTTTCAAAGTCGCGGGACCTTGTCCCGCCGGGACACGTCTCAGAGAGCCCGTAACGTTGTATAAAACTTACCTTTTTAAACAAAAAAGTAAAAAGAGGCGCCAAATATATGCGTAACACATATTGTGTTATTTTTAAAAATTTCAAATTATTTTTTTTCAAGTTACATATGTAACATAAAATTTTACAAGTAAATCTTCTAACTATAATAAAACTCTACAACACTGTTCTACTTTACAAAAAATGATACATTAAAATAGTAATAGTAGATTATAATATAATTAATTCTTTATTCAAGATAAACGGCAATGTTTACGCTTTTTAGTACTGTGCCGCACCTGAGCGTGTATCTTTGGGCAATGTAATTTATTATTTTTGTTATACAAGTAATAAGTTTGTACAAGTAAAACTTATACCTCTAACAATAAATTCTTCTATTGAATAGTATAAATAAAACTCTATAAAAGTGTTCTACAAAATGAATCGAAATTTTCCGTGATTCGGACTTTATCTTAAAATATCTACAGTTAGAGACAACGTACACAAAAAACACAAGGACAATTTTCTTTTTATTTCTTAAGGCCAAATCGATTGGTACTTAAAAAACCCCGATCGGTTTAGCTGTTGCTGAGATATGAATATCTCACCTCGTTCCAACTCGCAGTTTCGCGTGATATAGGCATGATGTGCCTTTGGATATATCATTCCTTTTGTAAAGTAGAACAGTGTTGTAGAGTTTTATTATAGTTATAAGTTTTACTTATAATTATAGTTAGAAGATTTACTTGTAAAATTTTATGTTACATATATAACTTGAAAAAAAATAATTTGAAATTTCTAAAAATAACACAATATGTGTTACGCATATATTTAGCGCCTCTTTTTATTTTTTTGTTTAAAAAGGTAAGTTTTATACAACGTTACGGGCTCTCTGAGAAGTGTCCCGGCGGGACAAGGTCCTGCGACTTTGAAAACAACATGTTCATAAGTACGCAACTACCGCGACCGCCTCCATTATTGTTTACGCCGCGGCTGCGGACGGATCGGCGGATCACCGCGCGTAATAATTTCCGAATTTTCACGCTCGACCACAGTGTACGCGGACGTGTAACGTATAATATTCGTGCGTGTGTGTTGTGTGTGCGTGCGTGACGATCCGGAGCATCTTGAGCAACAGCAGTGTTTCATGGTCTTTAAAGGTAAACTTTTATTGATTAACTTGGTTAAGTTCAAGAAGCTAATTTGTAGTCTCGAGTCTTCATACTCTTGATGCGGGGCGCATTTGTCGCTGTAATACTAAGGAGGAAACTCGCTGTTTGTTACAGATTTGCTGGAATTTGCGGCTACGCGATAGCTGCAGTTGCAGAGACGCAATTTCGACGGACGCCGATGCCGCACCGGAGGATCCGGTTCGGGCCAAGCAGAGTCGGCTTGAAGGTGAGGTTCACCGATCGTTTGTACACTTCTTCTTGATTCATTACGATCGAAAACCGAGCGATTGGAATAAAAGCCGTTGAATTACGATGGCAAAGTCAACGTTTGTATCTGTGCGCGCGCTTCCGCGAACTGAAACCTCAACCTAACCTAACTTTTAACTTAACGGTTTTATTAACGAAACTATATTTTTTGTTACAGATCCGCAGCAGAACGCGGCTGACTCTGTCTGCTGTGTATCGGTGAGTCAGAGAAGAAAAGACATTTTTATGGTGATGGGTGTTTGCAATATCTCGAAAAAAGCAATGCGATTTAATTATATTTTTTTCACACGTTGCTCGAAATAATCAGGAGATCGTATCTTTCACAATAACTATATTACACAACAGAATCTTTAAGATATAATATATATTTCTCTCTTTTATATTTACTCTGAACCATTAGAAGATACAGATATAAATGCTTTTGTTTGTTATTATATTGAAATCAAGATATGGAATTATTTGCTGCGATTCAATCAATATGACTCCTGCTTTTCGAGTAGTGTGTAATGTTAAAATTTGCTCAGAATTGCGCCATCGCATGTGAAATTCACCATTATTTATCTTATTCGGCTTGATAAATTTTATGTCTATCGAGTTTATCAATTTTCTACATTTTTCACGCGTGTCAGAAGTGATAATATTTCATTTGAAATTACCGTTAAATTCGATGCGTGTGTTTATTTACATTACGACTTAGTCCTTATGAAACAAGACGTGGGTTTCTTTCGAATTACCGTTCGCGAAACTAAATATTTTCGTCTTTTCTCTCTTGTCTAAACGTCGTAATTTTCATTCGCGATTGATTCTACGCGAATCGCGCTTCACGTATACATTCTCGGAACGTTGCAATTTATCGTGTTTACTTCTTTTTGAGATAAAAATCTCATATCTTGAACGCGACCATATATGCTTCTTTGTCTCGCCATTCCTTTTCCTTAAATCCCATCGAAATTAATGAAAGAGAAACGATAAACAAAGAGAAAGAAAAAGCGATAAAATATTGTGAGAAAAGAAACTTGTCCTGGATACTGAGGAGGCTGAACATTGGACAGATGCAGAGTCACAGGAGTCAACGAAAGTGAGTGAGTGTGTAGATCAAACGCTCAGAAAGCGTCATGTTTTATAATGCATGCTCATATATAAATCGCATTGGTTTTCCATCAGAGATAATAAAAAATAGTATCTGGTTTAATAGAATGCGAATGTTCCTTGGATTCTTCGCGGTTTAAATGGAAGTAATCGGCTGTTTCTCGGCCGCCACCGCGGGATAAATTAAGCGCGCATTCTCACGGGCGCGCTTGACAGTCGCAATATTAAAATTCCTGCCCATCGCTGCGTGACGTTATCGCCGACACGATCGTTACTAATTCTATCGGAATTCTGAGGAAATCCAGATTTTCATTTCCAACGTGGTAGTAATCAAGTAGCGCGCGCCGTCGTCTCCTGCTACATACTATCGGATTTTTATTCGCCTCGGATATTTTTAAGCTGGATTTTCCGCATTAGCGAAGGAGGATTCCGATTTGTTATAGACGGCAGCTATCGATCCTCCATTATACTTACAACCGTCAGACACCGTTCCGCGGGTAGCAGCGTGAAACTTACAAGCTAAATTCAATGTAACGAGTGTGGACTCTACAGAATATGTTGGCCGATTGAACGCATTAAAAATGTCAACCTCATAAATACAAGATGCTTTTCAACTGGGTCGCCGTCGTCAAGATTTAAAGTAAGGGAACGGCATACATTCTCTCAGTGCGGGTCCTGCCAATATCCATAACTTATACACTAACTTAATTCAATTTTATACTTCACCTTACACATCTTATTCTGCTTCGACGTCGCTTCTGCATCGCAGATAATATCGCTTTCGGCTTGCGCAAACATCCGGTTAGGTAATAAAGAAAACTTACACCGAGAGTCAAGAGCCTCCGTGTATGCGGTACACGTGCGACTCGCTTATTGCCTGCACTAACGTTTACCGAGCCCAAAATTTCTTCGAGATATATATATATATCTAATACATACATATATATATATATATATGTACAACCTATGCACACGTAATTAGCTATGCAAACCTAATTGGCCGTGATGAAAGCGATCGTCACACACTTCATGGACGCGCACGTGTGCTCGCGGTCAAAGTTTTAGTTGTGCATAATCGACTTGCATCGACAATCAACTGGTAGAATATCCCATATACACGAGACGCGGATGTTGCAAAAACTAACCGAAGCGGAGATCTCGCGATATCTCTGTGTACTAACAGAGTCATCGTCAGATGACTTCCCCATATCGACCTTCGAGGATGCGGGATATCCGAAATTAATCCACTACGCGACAATCTCCCACTCTCTTGCTCTCGGCCGGTATTTTAAATCGGGAAGTGAGTTAAATATTAAATTGATAGATAGGTATTCCCGTTTCGGCGTGCTGAATTCAACTTCGCGTTCAGCTTTAAAGTTTAAAGTGTAAATCCCATCAAGAGGGATTCGCTCGACAGTAACCGACGGCACGGATACAGTACGCTTCGCGCGATAGCTATTTATATTGCATTCTGTATATATATATATATATATATATATATATAAACGCAAATAATATATCGTAATCAGCATCAAATACGATATCCATTATTATAAACACTCGCAAAACAATATCGCGTTTCGCAAATTTGGGAAGTTAGCTATTATCAATTTCGGCACGGCTATTAAAGACAATATGTTATTATATTATTTGTCAGTTTCCAATAATTTATCCCATCGAATTACAACGCGGGGAAATACATATCGCACAATCGCGATTTATCGTAGCCGAGGTAAGATCGTTTTAGAAATGAAATCTCTCGAGTTTATGCAGAAAGATTACCCGGATTTTTAAATATAATCAATGATAACCAGCTATCGTCGAATCGCGCGCAAGGACGTTGATTCTGAAACATTAATATAATACGCACGCGTTGTTACGTCGGCCGCGTTTCCGGCGAGATGATTCGAGCTTCCATTGAACTCTGAAGACCAGTACTTTATCTAACGGGTGTCGATAAATAATCGCGACGGAGAATGCGCCTGCCCTGCGGGTGTAATAATTTTCATAGCCATTCAGAGCCCGGGCTTTCGCGAGACAGAGGAATATCGGAAGAAATCGAGCTGAAAGATACGAGCGGATACGTAATATCCTCAGCTCCTCTCCCACCGTATCCTTCCCGCCGCTTACCCTTTCCCCGGCTAACTCTTCTTTTACTCAAAGCAGCGAGACACCCCGTAGACGTTCTAAGAGAAGAATGCGCACAGAAGAGCCGCGGCAAGAGCCGCGCAGCACAAAGAGTATTTCGAACGATTATCGAGTGGCAAAAATAAAGATAAAGTTCCGTCTCTCTCTCTCTCTCTCCCCCCCCTCTCCCTCCCTCCCCCCTCTCTCTTCTCTCTCTATCTCCCTCTCTCTCTCTCTCTCTCCCCTCCTCCCTCTCTCATTACACACCGCTGCACAGTAAAATCAGGACTTTTTGAAGAAAGAGGAATTCAAGTCCTATATTATTGAAATTTTTGCGTTAAAAACTTTCCTCTAGAGATCTGAGGAGAAATGTTCTATCGTTTACCAACATTTATTTAATCACGGCGACTCGATGAGGAGATGAAGTATCGAATATTACTCGACGGTAATTCGAGAATGAGCTGACAAGGACCGAGACGATACTTCTAAATGGGGCGATTACGATCTTTCTATCTCCCTCTCTGCGCGCCAAGATGAGCGCTTTTAGCCTTTCCGCCGGCGATCGTGGTGCTCACTTCGAAACTTCCTATATTTAGGCACTTTCTCGGCAAGTCACCCCGACGTGAGCGCGCGTCCGCGCTCGCGAGCCCCCAACTCGATTAAACTCCGCAAAAATGACGCTACGAAGTGAAACTTCGTTCGCTTCAAAACGCGAAAGTTTTCGCACGCTCGAAAGCCGCACCGTCGAAAATGAGAATGATAGAGGCAGAAGCCGCAGAAGGGAGCATATAAGGGTGTTTCGAGGAGATGCGCACGACGTCGATCTATTCGCATACAGCCGCATCCCGGGCATGTACAGGAGCGTCGTCGTCATCGTCGTCGATCGTCACACATTTCACCCCCTCATCCAACCGTAGACGTAGACGGGAGCGACACGACGCGATGCGCGCGTGTCAGAGATTATGAAATTTCGCCGCTGCGGATCGAATGCGCGACGATGGAGGATCGTGCTATCTTCATCTTCGACGACACGCTTCCCACCCTTTGCTTCCGCATCGTCGGCTGTCCTTCTCGTTCTTCTTTTTTTTTTTTTCATTTTCTCATCTTTCCTCTTTTTTTCTCTTTGCTTCCTTTCATTTCCCGCTGCGAGGTATACCGTCGCGCGCGCGCCTCGTCAAATGTACAGCGTCAGCTGAATATAGACCGGGCACGGGTCGATGTCATTTTTGAGTAATGTCGGTGACGCGCGAATCTCGATCGAGCCGCTCGCGACAATGCTCTCTGGGCAGCGATGATAGATAAATAGAGATCGATTCGTGTAGCGGCGGCGCGAAACGTTAATTACGCACAGTTGGCACTCATGCTTCTCCTCGCTCTCATTGCTCAACGAGAGACAAATTCGTTATTTAGAGGGAAGTTCCCTGGGACTTCCTAATGTATGTAACAAATAATATAATAATATAATAATAGCGGCGTCTAGAAACCAGTATTCTAGTTTCCCTAGTTTCGAACTTTCCCTAATTTCGGAACGGATATCCCTTCGTGTAACGGAGACACCGATATCGTCGTGTCTCTTTTTTCTTTTTTTCTTTCCTTTCAATCTAATTTCCAGCTAACTTCAAGTTTTATAACTTGTTCGCTCGATGCGTTTCGGTTACTCATAAGTTATCCTATAATATACTAGACAAGTTGCACGCGGTTTCGCCGGGATTCGTTCTCTCTTCACGACTTTCTTCCTCCTGTTCTCTCTCTCTCTCTTTCTCTCTCTCTCTCTCTCTCTCTCTCTCTCTTTCTCTCTTTTCTGTGACATCGTCTCCTCCTACAACTTGTCTTCCGGATTCTCAGATTCCATAAAACTTCCTTGTTCACCGCATGCTTTTTTTCTTGTCATCGTATGTCTTCGTTCCTTCTGTTCTTACGACTCTCCACGGCCTTCGAGTTCGATGAAACTTTCCCCGTCGTGCCGCGCGTCTTCCCCTTCGCGACCCCTTCAACCCTCTGTCTCCTCTCGTCGCCGCCACCTCTCGCCTCCGATTCCTCTTCATCCATATTGTCGGTGTAACCCCTGCGCTATTCAGCGGAACTTAGTCTCCTCGCGTCGACTTTTTCCGACGTTTGCAGGCTCGCAATTGTCGACCCCGCGACTTTCGAATTCCACAAAAACGCTCCCGTGCTTTCTCTATCTTTTTCTTTCTCTCTCCCTTTTTATCTCTCTTTCTCTCTCTCTCTCTCTCTCTCTCTCTCTCTCCCTTTTTATCTCTCTTTTTTTCTTTCTCTCTCTCCCTTTCTCTCTCTCTCTCTCTCTCTCTCTCTCTCTTCCTCTCTCTCCCTTACTTCTTCTTCGACACCTTTTCCCCTCTCACTCCCCGAGCGAACATAATTCCGCGGAACATCTCCCTCCCGGTTTTCCTCCTCGCCCTTTTTCTGTTTTGCGTCCGTCGACTTACATCGAAAACAATTCGTCCCTCGTACCTGCTCTCACCAGGATCTTTTCTCGCGTCTTCGCTTACGGTAAGTTTCATATAACGTCCCTGGAGGCAAATAGCGACTTTTCGGTGTCTAAAGGTAATAATTTTTAACGACCTCAGTAGCGGAATATAAGCAAAGACGCATAAAAGGAAACACGCGCATCGTCTCTTATTTTTCACCACACGCGGAGGAAAGAATGTGGATACGAGTTTATCATTATGCTTTGATTTCAGTCGACAACGCTTTCTTCTTATTTCTGCTCAATTATTATTATAGCACCGATATTTAAATTTTTAATTTCTCTCCCTCTCTCTCTCTCTCTCTGTATCTCTCTCTCTCTCTCTCTCTCTCTCTCTCTCTCTCTCTCTCTCTCTCTCTCTCTCTCTCTCTCTGTTTCTATCTTTATCTATCTATCTATCTATCTACTGGTGCACAGTATTATTAAACATACAATTACGTCGTCCTCTTCGTATCTTCGAACCTTGTAGAAATTTCCAATATCGATAAAAAGAAAATAATAAGCGGATTGTAAAGTGGATAAGAAAAGAATTTGCCCATTATAATTCCGTTATCTATCTATATTAATTATTTAATATTTTCCCATCGCGCATGCTCCCTGTCTCGAGTGCTTGACCGTGTCAAGATCGTAAGGTTGAAATTTTCCCATTCCCCACGTAAATTTGCGCCCCTAAACGCACGCCACGTGTTCATCGTCCCCATCATATTTCTCTCGTTCCGCCATCATTGCGAAGCATCGCGTCAGTCCCGTCTCGATCCACCCGCTATCCGTCAAACTTCTCGAAGCGTCGGTTGCACCACTAGTCCCTCTCATTCTTTCTCTCTCCCGCCTTTCCCTCCTTCTCGGTGGTTGATTCCACGAGATATCGTACACTCATCAAATCCTATGAAAGCACGTCCCCGCTCTTCGTCATCAGCGTCGCTCTTCCTTTTCGCTCGCCGTAACTTCTCAGCCGTCAAATTCCGCGGAGACATCTTCGTTTTCCGCCGACTTTTCATCCTTCCCTCTCTCTGCCCTGCCCTGTCTGGCGCGCGCGCGTGCCCATCAGCGACCATAAAACGCCCGTCGTACCTTTCGCGCGCCCTTCCAGTCCCCGGTGGTCCACGGAGTTCCATAAAACGTTGGCGGTGAATCGCCGGAATCGTGAATCATGTCCCCGAGGAAAAGGGACGAGCCCTGAACGAGAAGCGAGAAGCGACGAAGGAGGAAAGCGAAAAGCGAACACGGTGGGGACGGCGACGACGACGACGACGACGACGACGACGACGACGGCGACGACGGCGAGGCGGAGGAAGGCTCGGCGAAGAGGAAGGCGCTGTCGGAGAATAGGGGTGGTGGACCACGGCGGAAAATATTAGCGATAAATTATTGCGCTACATCGAGGCGCAGTAAGTTATTGCTAGTCCTGCACCGGCAATAACCGTAGCGAGGCCCGGCGGCACGGTGATATAGACGTAATATTCCCGGCACGACGCGAGCGCACACCCACGGCAGGCAATAACGTTATACGGTAGCGCGCGGAGCGACGACATCTCGCACGCGCCGCGCCGGCGTCGTACGCACACGCATGACGCCGTCCGCACAATGAATTTTTATAATTAAATCTCGTCCTCTCTCTCTCTCTCTCTCTCTCTCTCTCTCTCTCTCTCTCTCTCTCTCTCTCTCTCTCTCTCTCTCTCTCTCTCTCTCTCTCTCTCTCTCTCTCTCAGGTGCGAGACGTCCCGGCACGACATCGTATTTATTTCCGCGCGACGGTAATTGCCAATAACTGGCGACTGGAGTCGACGGTCGCGTGATATTCCGCCGAGTCGAGTAGTACGTGACGACGATCGTGTTCCCCCCCATGACCTTAGCGAAACTCCGCTGGGACGACGCGACGCGACGCGACGTGACGACGGGTTTGACCCGTCAGGTACAATAAAGGAGCCGCGAATGGGTTCGTATGATTGACTAAGTGGCAATGATGAAATCAAGTGCCTTGTTGATTCTTAACTTAGGAGAATCCTGATTTTCATCGGCTGTTTAATAGCAGCGTGTTTCACGTGTAAATATGTTAATGTGTCGTTGATTAAACTACACCTGATGTGTAGCTCGATGTAGCCAGGCAGCAGTCCGTTCGTACCATTACTCGCAGTTCGAAGTTGTAGAGTCTGTTTCTACCGAACGAGAAAACACGCGCTCGTATCCGTACGTCTTGATGCAGCGAGTCTTCATTCAGTCAAGAGTAATAAATCCATTTTAAAATGGACGCTCGTGAAATTAATGCGGCGATGGGAAATAACGAACGAAATAAGTAGAGGGCTGCTCGTGAAAATGGCGAGCGGTGCGGCGTGCTCGATAAATGCTCTGGCGCTCGTCGGCAAAAGGGAAGTTTAGTATAAATGCGATAAGGTATAAACATCTTCCTATAAACGTTCGATAACTGTTGCAGTAATTATCGTGGCAGACGGCAATATCCGGCGTCTCGCGTAATGTTCTGTATACGAAGAAACGCCCTTTTACAATAAATCAATATTTATCCACCGCTGCAGCTGCTGCTGCTGCTGCTGCTGCTGCTGCTGCTGTTGCTGCTGCTTGTTGTCGAGCAAATGGACTAGCATCGACTCTTCGCGATATTCCTTTTACGTTGTTTTAACAGAAGTAGCAATAAACGTTTTTTTTTTCTATTCGCCCTTGGTCTCTCGCGATCGTTTGTAACTCGGCGAATCATGCGCCGTGCAACACGTATAATAGTTAAATGTACATTTTTTCTCAAATATTTGGTGCGAACCAATTTGTCATCAATATTTTTACTTTTATTCTCCACGTATCCCTCTCTATTTATTCCATTTTTCGCTATGTAAACAATGAACTGCCATTCGCAGAAATGAAATCGAATAATCCAAATACCGTTTTAATGGCTTTATAGTGAAATAAAAATATGCTTTATTTGACCGCATATACTATGTATCTCGGAACAAAAAAGAAATGTTTCTACGTTATTGTCCGCATACGGTGGACAATTTGCCGCAATTTCTGTCGTTTCCGTGATTTCTCGAAATTTTTCCTTTGTTTTGAAACTACGAACTGCATTCAAAGAATTTCCGACACCGCTTTTAGGCATTGGCTCTTCGTGATATTGGAAAAATAGAGATAATGATAAAGCCTCGTCGGGAATATTCGACGTTAAACCGCCCTCTTTGCAGCCGCTCACCCCAAAGGCTGGGATCACGATGACGGATCGGAATTCAGGCAGACGGCGGCTGCAATTAAGCCGGAAGTGACTAGAGGGGAATTGTGCGGCGCGCGATGGCCGCCGTTTCGTAATTCGGTCGGCTAATTTATTTTGCCATCTGGTAGCGTGGACACCGAAAAATCGGGGCTCGTTCCGCCCTTGAGAACGAGACCGGCCGGCTTGACCAACCCCCTTTCGCCAGTCCCTCGATCCTTGACAACGCGTGATCCTGTAACTTCATTACAAGGAATTTAGGGCTGAAAATTTCTAGTGAAGCACGTGACCGCACACTCCCTTTCAATCAATCGATCGCCTCATCGTACACATCGATACACATCGATATACACCCCCCGGGCAATCCTCTCAGATTAGCGCGCGAGTTTTTTTCGCAAAACTCGCCAACGGCTGTCTTTGCGTCGACTATATGCGACGTACGTACCCGACGTATCGACTTTCAGTCGCGAGCAGTGACTCTGACATCGCGACAAATGGTCTTAAAATGAATCGCCCCGCGGCGCGCGTACACAGACATACACGTGAGGAGACGAACAGGGAGCGCGGTCAGACGACAAAAGCTCGCTGGCGCGCTTTGGTAGTGCAAGGTGAAAAGGGGTTGTGCGAGAGAGGACGACGGCTATCTCGTATGGCGCGCATAATTAGTCACATCGATATATTGAATTTTAAACATATCGAAGCGTCCGACCGCACTAACCGGATACACGATTAAGCATTGATATCAGTGCGCTGCTAGAATATTAATTGCGTTAATGTTACGACCGATGATATCGACTAAAATGTACAGAGAGTGCCTGCTGTAAAATCAAGTTCGCGTCTGTCGGGACGACGCGCTTTTTGCAAACCCGCCGTCCCTGCCGGGAATTGCGCGCGATTAAACGACACTAGCCTCTGCCGCCTCTTCCCTCCCGACCCCATGAACGTCACTCCATTAATCATTAATCTCAATATCGATGGGCATCCCCGGACGCCTATTTTCTCGGAATTACCGTTGCTCGACGCTAACCCCGACCCCGCCACCCTCGTCATCAACCCTCGCTCGGTCGGTCGGTCGGTCGCTCGCTCGCTCGCTCGCTCTCGTTATACTGCGGGAAAATCGTGCATACAAATCAGAAATGCCTTATCACCGATACGCAAATCTCCGAGCTGCATCGTCCAATTATGCCCGGGAACGTTTCGAACACTTAATTAACTTCGTCGTTCTGCTGGTGGTATACGCCTGGCAGTCATTTTTCCAACTCGCTTGCCCTCTTCTCCCTTCTCCTGCCTCATCACTCTTCGATTTCTCAGCACCACGTGGAAACCGCCGCACACGGTGCACGGGGCTGCGAAATCCTCCGCGCTACTCAAGAATTCTTGACGTTGTTCAAACGACCAATTAAAGGCTCTCGTGTCGGGCCAGCTTTCAACGAAAGAACAATACAACTTAATCGCGTTTAAATAATACTTTGATGAGATGGTTGACGACGCGGAGCGAAGGTACGGTCAGGTACGCGCGATCGAGCGTGTGTCGGCTTAATCGCACGTTAATTTCATTTGACACGGTCTCTCTCTTTGCCGTGGTGGCGTACGCGCGATTGAATACACTGGCAAATTGGGATACGACGGAGCGGCGAAGAATCCGCACGGGGGGAAGCATTTCCACCGTTGTACCGCCGGTAGTTTCGAGGGTTGTCGGTGAATTTATTTCGTCTCCAGTCGCAGATCCGCGCGCGATCGCGCTCTAGGGTCCCTAGGCAGCAGGGAAAAAATCGATTCTACCCGGCACCCGCACCGACGGTGAGAGAGCGGCATTGCTCATCCGACCTCGGTTCGCTTCGATAGCTCCTGATATTCTCGTGGGATCTGTCTCATCCCCGGGACCACCACCTTTCGGTGGACAGGGAGTATGCGGGGCGCGGGGTGGATCGGCAGCGATCGCGAGAGAGAAAGGACGAACGAGGGGGTAACGTGGTGGCGGTGGTAGGTGATAAAAGAGGACGAGATACAAATAGATACGGAGGAAGAGAGAAAGAGAGACTGCGGAAGAGAGAGAGAGAGAGAGAGAGAAAGAGAGAGAGAGAGAGAAACGATCGGATAGGCAGATCCGTAGAAGAAGAGGGAAGAGCGGGATGCAGGAGAGAGGGTGAACCCGTTTGACGTTTCGCGTTTCCCCGACGTACTCCCGCGGGATGGTGGCGGCTTTCGTGCCTGGAATCCGCCACGGGATATCCGCACGAAATGGATATCGTGCACGCTCCGCGGGATAACCAGATAGGAAGAGGAAAGGAGAAAGAGAGAGAGAGAGGGAGAGAGAGAGAGAGAGGGAGAGAGGGAGAGAGGGAGCTTGGTGGTCGCAAGGGGTGACGAGGGAAAACGGAGGGAGGGGAAGAGCGAAAGAGAGAATGAGAGAGGCAGAATCGAGAGGTCGAAGGGCGAGGGAGGCGTATTGCATCGCGGGGGAACGAGTTTACGAAATGCAAGGGGGACAAATTGTCTCTCGACTTGCAACGCGTGATATAGCGTTTCGGTGGGCAAGGAAGAAACCCCGCCAGGTGTCCTGTGAGGGTGGGAGGAAGGAAGGAAGGAAGGAAGGAAGGAAGGAAGGAAGGAAGACAGAAGGTGGGTGCAAATGCGACGTTGCATAAGGATAATACATCTACGCTATGCGAAGCTGAAAATTAACGCGTTAACGTATGCGCCTCCGCCGAAAGATGCGACCAAGGGACACGTTTCTATCGCCAAGAGCACTAGATACCCATCCCATGCGATACGTTAGTCAAGAATAATCTCCCTCAATCGAACTTTTACCATAAGTGCGTCATAAAAATATCGCAATTTTTTTCGGAAGAAATAAACTGTGAATCAACGAAACGCACGATAGAGATTTATGCCACATAAACATCAGCAAAGACAAGGGAAAATTCGTAAAAATCTACAAATGAGCGACACAAGGAGCTTTTGAGTGAGTTCTTAATCTCCGAAATCCCCATGCGTCAAATTAAGGACTTGTGAAACTTCTCTTCCAACCAAATTGTGTTGTACAGCTAGAAAAATCGAAAAGAGCGAAATCATCTCAGCGCATTTCCTCGTAAAATCTCATAAAGCGCAAGTGACGACATACAGAAAGATTAGATGGCGATTCGGAGAATTGATCCGTTTAGTTCGATATGTAGCGAAAAGATTTGTATGACTTCTCGCTTCGGACGTCACAATGAAGCGGCAACAATGGGCCAGCAGCCTTGAGCGAATACGAATGCGTTCCTTTGGACGGCACGAACTCGCGGCTTAATTGGCTCCTCTAAGCGGGATGTGTGCATACGTTACGAGCGCGGTCAGGACGAATTGGCCAAGGCGAGTGTTTGCAACGCGTGCGGCTAGTTGGTAAGTTCGCCGGACACTAAATACAAGGTACGTACGAGGATGGCTGTCAAATGTTGGCTTTAATGCCCGCAGCGCTCGGCCGAGTTGCGAGTTTATTTTACATTTATCCCACAACTTCGCTCCTGCACCTTTTTCCTTCCCTTTCTTTTTTCTCTCGCCTTTTTAATATGCCGGAAGTCTATGTCCGCCGGCGAAACGCGTCGCTTGGCTTCAAGCGCTTTCTAAACTTTAACTTCTTAGCCTTCGGAGCGCTGTGCTTGTTTTTTATGAGACTTTAATGGGCCGCATGGCACTCAAAGTACATGCAAGCGTTAGAGACGCGATGCGTATTGACCGTTTCTTCGTCCTGCTTGATTTTTGGCCCGAAGAAGGAGTGAGACGGATAGAATTAATCGGAGAATCAGATATTACGAGATCCTCGTAGCGACCAAGTCACCGAACACTTACACGGACGAGTCGAAAGGGCGAATAGACGAGCGCGCAAGTTACGTTCGCGCGGCTTCGCGCCGAGAAAATATTTTCGCTCGCGTCCGTGGTACAAAGCGCGGAAAATAATCGACTTGGCATGGACGTGGTCGAATATATTCTAACGATAATAGAAGCTCACGCGTGTAGTCGCCGTCCGTTGAAATAATATTTTCAGATCCTTGTACGCGGCCGGAACGGCTGGCGGGTTTCGCCGTCGAGTAGTGTGTTTCTTGTTCCTCCCTTCGCGGCATAAAACCACCATCTGTCACTGACCGGACTCTCACCCTCCGCAGCAACCCCGCTCCGACGCTCGAAGAACACGTCGATTCTACTTCTTCTCAGCGCGGTTCTTTCGCCCGCCGACAAATTTCGACCGCCCTAATGCGCGCGCGGAACGATAGAGACCACCCTGGGAGATGCCCGAATGACAAGTCTTATGCAAGTTCGACAGAGGGAAAGAAGCTGGGGAAAGGAGCACGCGCACGCAAAAACGCATATCCCGCGTGTGGCACCGCCGCTAGTCTCCAAAGTAAATAGAGTCGATTTTGCGTCCCCATTCTCCGGAGTCCGGAGTCAATCAAAGTCTCGTTCGTGAAAGCGACAAGTAGATGAAGAGAGAAGTTGGCGCGAAATCTATTACCATGACTCTGTACCATGACGATTCTTCCATGAAAAGAAATCACGACACATTAACGTATCTCGAGAAATCAATTAGAGAATTATACTTTAGTCAGTCAATTAGAGAAAATTACTTTTGATTACACTACAATTCCTAGCAACAAAATTATATATAAATGAAGCAAACGTTTATGATAAAGTCGAAGATCGCCTTGTTTAATATACATATACGAGTGATATACTGACATTGGCGGTAATCAAAAATTATTCCACTCGTTTTTCGAATAAAGACACGGCCACCAAAAGAACGCGATGACAGCGTAATGATCGGATTGCGACTGTTGTTAGGAGTGTCGGACAGGCTTCCAAGAGTACCGTCGGTTTTCAATGTCTCGAAAATTTATCCCCCGCGAACACGTACGACGGCTGCCGCATTCATCCCGTAATACCGGCAGAATCCTCCGACAGATCGCCGTCGCGAAGAATGGAAGGAAAATAACGCACGTACGGGGGGTCAACATACCCTCTCTTTACGGTGATTATCAAACGATCGATAAACCTATCCTATCCATGCACGCGCACGTGGATGCCTCTGCCTCTCTCGCTCTTTCTCTACGTGTATAAGTCGCCCCGCGACACATCACGCCGGGCGCGCGAGCGCGCGCGCGCGCGCGCGCGCGATCGATAACAGGTAATGGGCGTCCGGATATTTCTTAGGAGCACTTATTCATTCCGATCGACGTAACGTAAAATTTATGACACGCCGCGCTATTAGGAACGCGCGCCGCGGGCCATCAATAATAATCAAGAACTGACTGACCACGGGCGCCAATTAAATAACGTATCTATCCAATTTATCATGCGCTAACCGCTAACCCGTAAAAGCAGCCGTTTGTGAGAACGCCTTCTTTTTGTCGAAATTCATCTTTGCGTTGACGCACGGAGACATTAGCGGCGCAACGCGATACCACGGTCAACGTTGACGTAACGCGATATTATCCTTCATGGCTCTCTCTCTCTCTCTCTCTCTCTCTCTCTCTCTCTCTCTCTCTCTCTCCCACTCTCTCAGAGCGCAGAGAAAATTGCGCCGCTAAACAATTCGTTGAATTTCTCCGGGAATTCTAAATGCGCGGAGAATTCGCATCGATAATTCTCTCACGAAGAGGAAAAGAAAGATCCGTGAGCGTCCACTTAATAAATCAACACACACATTAGTCGAATATAATGTCCATTTAAGGAGCGCCACCGTTGAAAGGATTAATTATGGCGAGGCAATATAGAAGAGATATCGCGACGGAAATTTCCCAACGAGTCCGCGCGTTAACAAATTCGCGGAGATCAGTCGAGATCGCGGTTAGAATTGCACGCGACTTGACGCGTACGTCAGAATCGTAGTTTCGCTACGGGCGAGATAAAAAAGGAAGGATCGAAAGCGCGATCCTCCCTCGGCTGGCGGTGTATGATATACCAACTGTTGAAATTACTTTCCGTCGCGGGGCGGGAGCGAGAGTAAATTGCCGGAACCGAATCCTTTTGACCCAGTTCGCGGGCGACGCGAGCGTAAAAAGGTGCGCCGGTTAAGGGTTAATAATGGAGCAGCCCCGGTTGAACTAGAAACTCGACTCACGACGACGCGACGTAATCGCGTTTCTCCGCGAGAACGCGGATACGGTAGTTTAGAGAGGAAACGGAAGTGGCGGCAGGAGGAGGGTGCACAAAAGCGAAGAGAGAGAGAGAGAGAGAGAGAGAGAGAGAGAGAGAGAGGGTGAGAGAGAAGGAGATGCACGTAGTTGGTCGAGTCGAGCGTTTATGAAAAATTGAGAGAAGGCAAATATCCCGGCGGCTCATGGACTGTGGATGTGAAGGACAAGAGGGTTGCAAACAGAATGAGGACGAAGGAGCGCTCGCAAGAGTCATTGGTTCACCCGATAGTCCCTCGGCCGGCACAAACGCGTAAACAACGGCCCGCGGGTTTATGTACAGCCGAGACAAGGCGTTGAATGTATTCCGCTACCTGTGAAATAACAAACACATTCGTCTGTCCTGTTTAAATTATATGTAGCTCTGTACTTTTCTTATCCACATTGACCCGAATCTGCCTATGATATGTAATGAATAAAAAGGTTTTCTACCCGGAGCCGTCAATCTTGATTTGCGGCTTGACCCAGCGATGTTCAATCGCCAAAAGATATCGACTGTTCCATCTCTCTCTCTCTCTCTCTCTCTCTCTCTCTCTCTCTCTCTCTCTCTCTCTCTCTCTCTCTCTCTCTCTCTCTCTCTCTCTCTCTCTCTCTCTCTCTCTCTCTCTCTCTTCTATTTGTCTCTATGATGTCATATTGTGTGTGCATTTGCATGTCATTATATTAAACATACATGCGGTTAACGCACGGCAGTTGCCTGTAACACGAATTATTCGGATTTAGCGACACATTTAATTCCGGCTAAATTTTAGTAATTCTGCTTAGTACAACATGTCTCTCGCTAGATCCTTTGACTGAGACTATTATGCAACACAAAGTTGATATTGCGGCAAGGTTAATTTTAATATAAACCGTTATATTTGAGTTACGCGGGGGTAGTACTGTGTGTAGCGTACCGTGGCGCATGCACACGTGTGCACGCATGCAAATCTTGAAACGTTACTTCGGCCAGACCTGTCGAGCTCTCTGACGACAAAGATCGTTCGCGAATGAATAAATATGAGGGGAACTATCAATCGCGTCACCCGAGCGCCGTAATCTTTTTATTTCCGTCGCGAAAATATTATCGTTCCACCGAGAGCTCCTCACGGAGATCACGTTTGATTTCTCGTGCGCGATAATATCGCGCGATAGCTCCGGGCCAGCTTTGAGATAACCTGTAGCGGCGTATGTACGCACACTCCGGCTATATACGCGCACAGAAGCGCCTGTACCTCTGTATTAGCATAGCACGTGTACACACGGACACACGTGGACGCTCAGCGCACACATACACAGACACACACACACACACACACACACACACACACACACACACACCCACGCGCAAGGGCGCGCACAATAAGGCTGTAACCCGTTCGCGCAATATTTCACGTCAGATTATGTAGCCTCTTTGCAGAGTGCCGGATAGCTATCGATATCTCGATACGGGTGAGTGCTTATAGATTCTAGGACGGAACACGGTGGAAATAGAAGCTACAGCTGGACGAGCAGCCTGGATTCGGCTCCAGCGAGCACCTCCGTTCGACAGCCGATCCGCCGACGAGAGGGATAACTTTCACCTCGCAAGTCTAATACGCTCGATTGAAACGTCTTCTCTTAGTAGTCTCAGAGTACCAGAATGAAATTATTGAAAATATGAAAATTGCCGAGGTAGGAAAATGATCGGTAACGGCGAGAGATGATCAGCGAGGAACCAAAGTTTCTCCAAAGGTTACGTTCGAGTCGCCGCCACGCCTCAAGTCAGCCGATCGTATCGTCGGCGAAAGGCGTTTCGTTCGCGATTTCAGCGTATATTGTAATTTTCGGAGTTTTGAGCGCATCTCAGCGCTGATCCTCAATTTTTATCACGCGTACGACATAGACGCGATGAGAAATATGAGCGCGCGCTCGTGAAAGATTATGGAATTCTCGAACGCGGTGCAGCGGCTTGGCAAATATCCCACTCGCCGAGAAATTTTTAGCTCCGCCGCGTCTCGCTTTATCGCACCGGACGCAATTAGGACGCACCTGTATTTATCTTACGTACGTCAACCCGCCGCGCCGGCGTGCTTTTGACCCCTCGAAAAAAAGGGGAATGAAATATCAGTCACCGAGATTTTCGCTCTTTAAAGCGAAGAATCGCGTACGTTGCGCCGGAGAAACGCAATTTTTCATGTCGGATTACGTCGTGAAGAGAGGAGAGAGACGAGAGGAGAGGACAGAGAGAAAGGAAGAGAAGGAGAGAGAGAAAGAGAGAGAGAGAGAGAGAGAGAAAGGGAGAGAGAGAAAGGGAGAAAGAGAGAGAGGGGAGAGAGAGAGAGAGAGAGAGAGAGAGAGAGGGAGAGAGAGAAAGGGAGAAAGGGAGAAAGAGAGAGAGAGAGAGAGAGAGAGAGAGAGAGAGAGAGAGAGAGAGAGAGAGAGAGAGAGAGAGAGAGAGAGAGAGAGACCGGAGGAAGAAAGGAGGGAGAAGAGGCAACAGCGCAAAGGGGAATAGCGGAGAGCGCACTAAACCGAAGAGTAAGAGGAAGCGGTTGAAAAAGTGCGCGAGGGCGAAAAGGGGCGAGAGAAATAGCGAGAAAGACGTTTTACGAGAACGAGTGGGTCACGCGTCGCCATCGATATCGATATCTCGCTGTAGCCTCGGTTATCGAACAATTCGACCGGAAGAAAGGCTCGCGCACCGATTGAACGGGACCGAAGAATCGCGGTTTATAATTCAGCGACGTTCACGTACGCGAACATACGCGGCCGGCCGACACCGGCTGGCACCCCGACATAAGTGAAATACCGATGGAAAAAAAAAAACGCGATCTCCGCGGATCCGTCAAACCGACGCGACGCGATGGAGGAGATCTCCATGTGGCGGTAAATTTCCGAAGCACCAATATCGGATAATCGAGCGGCCGCTTTCGGATACGGAAGCGAGATTAAAAGAAAAAAAAGAAAAAAGTACTTCGCAAAACAGTGACCGGTGATCGGGAAGCCCGGTGTCAAAGGGCGATATCACGATGGGGTCTTTGTTGCATCGGCAACGCGAAGAACTAACCCCGCCCGTTAACCCTTCCTCCGTTTAAGGGTTACTGTGCTTTACGAGCGGGTTGTCGCGTCGCAGCGGCGGCCCGCGCTGAAAGCCAAAAGGCTAACACTTCTGGGACGCGCTTTAATTCTCCCGGGCTATTCTCGGGATCGGCCGAGCGGTCGAATCCCTCGGGTCCCGCGGGATGCTCGAATTTTCAGACTAGAGGTTCCCGTGCTAGAGGTAGTTGCGCTCGGGGCTACCCTCTTTCCGCGACAATCGCGACAGGACCCGGTGGTATCCTGTATCCTGTATCCTGCGAGAGAGAAAAAGAGAGACAGAGAGAGAGAGAGAGAGAGAGAGAGAGAGAGGGTCTGTAAGTGATGTAACCGAAAACAGGATTTACAGACGCGTCCGGAGGTAGAGAACGAACGGTTAAACTTCCGGCGACGGCATAAACTTCCAGTACCGCAAGAAAGCAAATAATATTTTCCGCACACGAGATTCGCACGGCAAAAGGACGACGTGGAAACAGCTGCCGTCCGCCGCCGCTCTATCCCCTCAAAGACAGTTCGACGAGTTCGTCCTCGCGACGGCGCGTCCTCTCCGTGTACGGTAAATCGAAGCGAGAGGGTCGTTGATTCGATTAGAACTTAGTTCCTTCTTGCACACGGGGGACCCCCGGCGGCGTAGTGGTGGCCTCGAGTTTCCCTATTCTGATCCAGCCGAAATGCGCCCTGGGAATTCGACGGCTCCGAGGGTGGGTGGATGAAGGGAGGGGGAGGAGCGAGGAGAAAATCTGCGGCAAGGAAAGCGTGAAAACGCGCGGGTGGAAAACTCTCGTCGCGGGAATCGGTCGACCGATCATCGGCGTCGGATCGCATCTCGGACGACTCGTGAGCCCCGTGCTGCGCTGCGCCGTTTCCGTGCTCGTCTCTCCGCGGAGAACGGAAGAAGGAATCGAGAGAGGCTTTCGACGCGAGATTGTACATGTATTTCGCGGCGACTCACCGACAACGGATAGAAACCGAGAACAGTGGATGCCGGAAAACCGGCGCGGCGATTCGAGGATTCAAGGAGCCGTGCACAAGCCAGAGCATTCGAGAATGCGAGTGCTACTTTTCTGTCTGTCTCCCTCTCTCCCTCTCTCCCTCTCTCACTCTCTCTCTCTCATCTCCCTCTTGCCGTTTCGAAAGTCCGAGCTCCCGACAATTCGGGAATCCGTGAGAACGATGTAAAGTGAATATTTTATTCTGGTACATGTTGTATAGAGCAAATGCAGTAATACATGGTTAAAAAATTAAAATAAATCCGCCGTTCGTCCGATCCAGCAACGCCGTGAATCTGAAAATTTGGAAACTCGAGAATCCGACGAAAAGTAAAGAAAAAAAAAACATACGAACGTACCGGAATTCGCACGAGCGCGCAGTTACGGACCGATAGAATAAAGAATAAGTCGGGCGTTTCGGCAGCGCATCGCATCCGAAAAATCCGTGAAACTTACGGGGATCCCTGCGTCGCGAGATGTCTCATAATTCGCGAGAACCGATTTCTCACAAGTATAGCTCCACGACGATTGTCGGGCCACCGTTACCGGTCCATTGATTTCGCCGAAGGGCCAGACGCG
>NW_020230183.1:1062377-1064877 GCF_003227715.2 Harpegnathos saltator | reverse complement strand
AAAACGAAACACACATACGCCGAAATGCTATAATTGCGCGGCGAATAATTGCGGCGAGGCTGCTCGACACGCAATCGCATAACCGGGCGATATTTGTCCCACCCCTTTTCTAAGGATAATACGCGGATTATACGCGTCGAATAATACGCGCGCGCGATATATGTGTACGTATCATTGCGCACGTGCAAGAGAGCGAGAGAGAGAGAGAGAGAGAGAGAGAGAGAGAGAGAGAGAGAGAGAGGAAGAGAATGCGTCAATGCGCGAATCGAGGCCCATTTTCCGTCGTCACTCACGATACGTTCACAGGCACGGATGTAGAGACGCGAGTGGCGTGCAAAAGCGTGAAATGCGCGGTCGATTTCCGCGCGCGCGCGCACGATCTCGCCGATATTCGCACAGGATCTCCGAACGGTTTGACCATCGGTGCTCGACGCATGCAGTTCACTGATTTCGATTGATTCAAGAGATACACACCAACACAAAGCTTTACGCGTTAAGGGGCCTCGTGTTTCCCCCTCTGGCAAGCCCCATTATTTCGCATTCTGGGCCATTAGCCACACATAACGCGAAATACGAGTCATAATTACGATAGCAACCTTCGTCCTGTCCTGCCGCGCGTTGTGCGGTATAACCGACGTTGGAAATTCCGTCCCAGTTGGAGCGCACGGAAACGCGAAAAAAGCATCTCCCCCTCTCTCTCTCTCTCTCTCTCTCTCTCTGTCGTGCCTTCTCCGCTCCCTCTCTTCCCACTCCGCCTGCCATCGTCCTTCTCAATTGATTTCAACAACGGGCACACCCCGGCGAGATGTTCATCGCGTAAAAAAAACATGCGCCGCTGTATAAACTCGCGCTTGTACAAGAATAACCCGGCGCAACCGGCGCTAGTTTTTAGTCTGATAAAAGGTCCTTCGACGATAACTTCCGAGCGCGCGATATCGATCAATCGTCACTCCCGTCGGATCGCTCGAACTTATGCGTGTATCGATAGCGAGGCGCGCGCGGTATCCGGGCTCGTGTCGAGCTTCGTTTGAAATTTTTCCACGGAATCACGAATCGCGAAGTGAAGTTTTCTCGAATGCCTCCCGACCGGCTTTTCAGTCTGTTACGGGATGCGTATGCGCGCCCGATAACGCGGGTTTATTCGCGAGTTCGCCATGAAAGAATGAACAGCCCGATGAAAGACGAGCGAGCGCGCGAACGGATTAACGCTTATTATAAATTAGCCTGCGATCTTCACCTCCTTCTCCTGCGCCACCGTCGCCATCACCGCCGCCGCCTCCCGCCACTTCTCCATCTCTTCCTGCTCTAAACCAAGCAGCCGGAGAGCTGTTGGGCGCTTCTTGCTTCTCATCCGGTTGCTTGTACACCGTAAACTCATCTCGCGGTTATTAAAGGGCGATCGCCGGCGACGGTGGCGGTGGCGGCGGCGGCGGCGGCGGCGGCGGCGGCGAGGAGCGCGGGATCGAAACTTCCGCGAAACTCCTTAACGAGACGTAACAAGGTCCATTCTTTACGAGCTCCGTGACGGCTCGTCAGTAAATAGCGCAATGCGCACCTGTAAACCGCGAGAACCTGCCGGATAACTAAACGAAGCTGGCATACAAAGCCGCGCCGGCAAATTGTCATATTTCCAAGCAGGCGTGCGCGCGTGCGTAATTACAATAGAAACGCAAGAAGAAGAAGCCATTCTGCCCGCTGGACGAGGCGACCGCCTTCTTCCGCCGTCGTCCTGAAACTGAATAGAAAAATCGAGTATCTCCTATCTCCTATTGCGAAGCGAAGAAAAGACGAGGAAAAACGTCCAAGTACACTTGGTCGCGCATCGCGTTGCATCGGAAACGAGCGTTCCCGGCGCGCTGCTCGGCGACATTGCGCGTCGCGAATTGTCACAGCACGGCGGCGGTTTGATAGAGGCGCGATGAAAGATCAAATTCAATCTCGGCGCACACGTCCTTGATCCTTTGCCAAACTATGCGAAATATTCGCGCTGAGGGATTCCGCGATGCACGTCCGCGCGACGAGGCAGACAAGTGCACGTGCGACGCGATCGTCTATCGCGATGATGACACGCGAGGGACACGAGAGTGTGTCCTTGGAAGGACGACATTGCATTATGTTCATGTATATCGCGGAGAGGCGCGCTATTCATACTCCGAGATAAAATATAATCTCGCCGGTGACGATGTCCACGCGCGGACTCCGCGACTTTCGCGTCGGATATCTCTCTCGGACGTGTCGAGAGAGCTGCGGCGAAGAAAGTTTGCGCTCCCCGCGGACGTCAGCCGCTTCGTGTTATCACCTGCCAATTTATCACGCTAAACCGGTGACCTCTGTCTGCTCATCACTTTTTTTCCCTCTCGCACGCCCGCGCAAACTGTCGCAATAAAACGGCTCGTAAACCCGCGCGAATATCCGTCGTCGGCTTGTCACAGGCTCTTCACGGCGGCGTCCGCGCTCGTCCGCCGAATGGGGGATTTTCTGTTGCCCGTTGCGTACACAC
>NW_020230183.1:962377-1057377 GCF_003227715.2 Harpegnathos saltator | reverse complement strand
GGAACCCCGCCTCTCCGTCGTGAGCCCTCGCACAGGATTAACGAAAACGAGGCTAAGCGCGTCTCCCCTCCTCTCCTCTCTCTCTCTCTCTCTCTCTCTCACTAGCTCGCGAAAAAGTACGTGCAAACATCTCGCCAGGGTGCGACCTTTAAGGTCACCTTCATTTATTCACAGCTGAACTCCCGACCGACCCGCCGCCGCCGCCGCACCGTACCGCGCCGTATCCTTGGAAAAGGGAATTTCGTCGCCGCGCTCGCGCGAAAAGAGAATCCGCTGATAAATATTAGCTATCGCAGACCTCGTGGTTCGAATATATTCACGAAAATTCGCCGAGAGTTCCCGCGCTGTAGACCAGTCACGTAGTATCGGGCGCTGGCGTTCATAAGAACGAACGATTCTCGCGCAGTATTGGCACTGAAATATTCATATTCACAATATCAGATTTTTCTGTCGTCGCCGTAGAAGCCAGCCGCCGAAAGAGTTTGAAAACAGATGCGAGAGGAGAAGTATTCATATCTCTCGGCCAGTAATTTCTCGAACACAAATAGAGGGCTTCGACGCGCGGCGGGTGACGAGCGAGCGCGCGCGCGCGCTTAATTCGCGAACTGGATGATTAATTCGCAAAAGCAATGGGTGTGCCATCGCGACGATTCGACGTTTCCTCAAGGCGCAGACAGACACGACGGTGTACGCCGGGGGGGGATGGACCTTTAAGGTGACTGTAGCTTGTAGGTTGCAGAGGCCTCGAAGGTGCAGCCGAACGTAACTACCCTAATCCCCGAGAAGTCGATGCGTCGAGGTTAACGAAGCGCCCCATACAACGGATGCCCTAAATCGAGTTACCTCCCGTTCCGTATAATTTCTCAATTTCGTCATTACGAGCAAGGTCGTGCGCTACTTCGCTGTCTAATCAAGCTAGTTTTCCACTCGCCGGATCATCGATAAAATAATTGCGACCGACTTGCAAACTGACTACGTCATTAGGAAACTGGGCGAGCCGACGAAGATGCTACGGTAATTCCGAGCGGTTCATTCGTTCATGTCATTTATATCGATTGCCAACGAGAAATTGAGCAGCAGGACGAGCTGGACCAAGACGAAAAGGACGAAACAACGGATTTGAAAAAATCCCTTGTTGGATTGGAAAGTATGCTTCGAGGGTATAATTGAGTGCAGTCGGATTTCGCGTGCGCGCACATACACGGGCAGGCTAAATATACGATCGGAAATGTAGAATGCGCTAGCCGCAGTGTGTACCATCGGGATGCATATACCACTCCTTACACGTCCGCATCCGCGAATACGTGTAAGGCATAGGAGAGAGACGCCCGTCGACAAATATTTAAACACACGCAGAGGCAATAATTACACAATGACAAGGGTATAGTCTTACCGCGTGATTGCAGTAGTCTAGAGTCAATAACCGCGCGAAGTGCGAGCAGACGGTGTTCTTGAAGGATTCCTTTCGACAATTAACGGAAGGAAAATACGCGAGAAAGCGATCGATCGCAGACGATCTGCGAAAATGGACGTTAGGTTTCTAAAAGTCGAGATTCATGGTATATTTTGAAAATTATTCTAGTTCATAAAGACTCATCATCATCAAGAGATATCAATTATTGAGAAAAAATATATATCATAGCTATATCGGAAAAGTACACAAAAGAGTATACTATAAAAAGTAACAATGCCAAAAAGATAAAATATTAATTTATAGCGTATCCAGGATTCTTCTTTATCGCGCTTTCAACGTGACGAAAAAAGATTTCCTCGCGGAGGTACGATCGAGGCAAACATAATTTACACGCGCGTGTCACGCGCGGACGCGCGATTCTTTTCCTCAGCTTAATTCGCGAACAATGCGATAATCGCTTTGCATCGCGCGCTTTACTCTTTATTCATCTTTTCACAGCGGCAAAAATTCCAGTCGGTGCTCATGCGTTGCAAATGAAGTAACAAGCGCGTCATCGGAAACCATTTAGGTATCGCTCGAGCGACCACACACACTTCTGAAATACCAAGAATAATAGTCCATCGAAAATCAATTACCGGCCCTCGCGCGTCCTCCCCTACGTCGTTTAAAGGATTGCATTCATTATCCGTCGCGAGGATCGCGCGGTGAAATGTCCGGGATGATCGTTCAAGTCGTCCCGACGTCGCATCAATCGTCGACGATCGATGATTTATGTCGGCCGCGTTACAATAATTTCTTTGACTTAAAATTCCGCACGAAAGAAAAGAGATCGCGAGAGAATCCTGCCTCGCGATTGTCGCCGGTCGAACCAACCGGGACCCATAATGATAAATGCGAGTCAGGTCCGCTTTCGTTTCACGCGCACGCCCGAATAGCTCTATAAAACCGACACCATTAAAATCTGCGTTTACCGAAAGTCGTCGTCGTGGTCGTTGTCCGCGCGCGAAATCTCTCGTATACGATCCACGCTAAAAATACATGCCGCGTTCGCGATATACGTTATTTATTCCTCTCGCGCTGCTACGTTCGTACGGCATTGTCCTTTACAACCGTGAGTGCGCGCGTATCTACACGTCATCCTTTCGCGACGTTCCCTCTCTCTTTCTCCATCTATCTCGTCGCGTACCTGCCGACACATGTATGTGAAATGTCGGTAGGGCGGAGAAGAAAAAAGGAGATTGTGCGAAGCCTTGGTATGTGTAACCGCACGTGGTTTACGCAAATCTTACGAGCGCACTTCGCAGACACGACCCTCCCCGAAGCAAACTCCCGATGCACGTGAGGACACTCGTCACGTCCTGGGATTCTTCCGCCGACGTCATGACATGTACTATGTTTATGACGACAGAGAAATGATAAAAGGGTTTTAAATCGCCTGGGAATGTCACACGGGCTGACATTGGTGCACTCGAAAGCCGTCGCGCTGACATTTCGCAATTACTCCTTAAGCCGAGCCGTGAGAGGAACGTAAAATGCTTTTAATATGTTTTACCTCGCTACGGCTCGTACGACTACGATGTACACCTAATATTCTCTTCGTTAGAACTACAAATTGCAACGCATATGCGTATGCATCTGTAATCTCGTAAACAACTGTTTAACGCGACGTTTGTTCACGATCAATCAACCGTACTCGGCGAATCAGCCACACACGAGTAATCTCTCCGAGCTCATCGCATGCGGAAAGGCCTCAGCTTTCCAGTGTGCTTTGCCTCGTGTCGCTGTGACAACCCTAACTGAAGATATCGGCGATTACGTCGAATCGTGTTGATCGTGATTCTGTAGGGCGCCGCCCGCGGCGATGCCGAGCGGCGGTCGATCAGCTGATCGCTGTCACGTGCTGCGTGCGCGCGACCTGACCTAACCTTACTACGCGCGCGTGACCTACTGTTAGACGCTTCTCGACAACTGCGAAGTGTTCGATATGACAGGGGACGGCGAAAGATCCATGCGGACACGCCAAATCACACGGAAGACGAGTCTCCTTCGTTATTTATTCTACAGACGCTCGCGCGCGAGCGATTTGTAAATGTTCCCATCGCATGACATAACGCGAGCTGTCGTATCTGCGTCGGGTTTTCTTTTTCTTTTTTTTTTTTGCGTTAAGAATTCTACGCGCAAAGGAGAGACGGCGAATTTCTCATAACGCGATTTCTCTCGCTCGCTCTCGTTTCGTCGAGGAAATCCGCCGATAAAATCGAGGAATCCGTTTGCGTTGAATCGTTTATTCATGTTTCAATAAACCCTCTGGAGAATTCTAACTTGCTGCGCTAATATTATTGCTCCCGTCAATGGAGAGGCTTAAGGAGTCGAGATTACGAAACATCGTCACGACTTTCGGGAATCCGTAATGTCGGTGCGAAGCTGCACAGTTCTGGTTGCACGTTTAATATTATAAGCCGGGATTACGTACTTAGACTTCGTCGGCAAACACGCTTTCCACGCGTGTTGTATACGGGTAACGAGAACGCGGAGGAGGGAAGTAAGATTTTGCCGTAAGTTACTATGAAAAAGGCTCTCCTCTTCGCGCGACTTCCGAGCTATTGCGCGAGAGCATACTCGCGACAGGAGAGATCGCGAGCGGGAAAAAGCGACTGCGAGCACCGAGTCTCGTGAACGAGCAGGCATCGTCTAAAAAGCTCACCCTTTCTCTTACGCACTCTTCATTCCTCTCTCTCTCTCTCTCTCTCTCTCTCTCTCTCTCTCTCTCTCTCTCTCTCTCTCTCTCTCTCTCTCTCTCTCTCTTCTCTCTCTCTCTCTCTCTCCCCCCTTCTCTCTCGTCGTCAAGTAGACAACGCGGAGAAAATTACTCCGCTCGCTATGTTGTCGGAAAAGTAATTAACGTATTCGTCGCAAAACAGTCGAGCATGACTCGCGTCCCCTCTCTTCCCCCCTCCCTCCCCCCCTCAGTTACTCACCACCGTGCTCGGTATTGTTGGAAAGTTTGCTAATTTCGTGCACTTTGCAGTGCGTAATCAAACGGAACCGTTATCGATCGGGTGGTCCGCCGTCACGCGTTTCCGTTATATACCCCCAAAGGCAACGTGCAAAACGCGCTAAATAATTCATCACGGAAGCTGCGATCGTCATTTCGCGAGACAGCAGGATCCCCAGGGCCGAGACAGCGGGGGCCCTTCTATCTAACGACTCGATAACATCGCGGGCGAATGTTCCGCGCGAACGAGCCGGAACAAGAATTTAGCGCCGGAGGCTGTCGGAGATGTAGGACCACCGAACTATAGAATATTGCGGGGCCGGAATTACGCTGGCAACGAGATTTCAATGCGAGCGGCTAAATGAAATACCTAAGTTAATTACCGCACCGCTAATCGAGTTCTTCTTCGTACTACTAATTATAATTTAGTACGAAGTATAACGTGAAGAGGAATAAAATACACCGCCTTTTGTTTCGGGCGCGATTATTGCTTATATTTGTTATGTCGCCTTTGTAATACGCTCTACTTCTCTTTCTTTTTTTCTTTCGAAAAAATGGCCTAATGGTTGAACTTTTTGCAGTAGGATGCAGATGTGTGTGTGTGTGTGTGTGTGTGCGCGCGCACCCGCATCTCGATTCTCGCAAGATTCGCGAGAGACGCTCGGTTTATATATTTCTTATTCATTTGTGTAATTCCTCATAAATATATGATCGTTTAATTTAACAATAATTTCCGCTGTGTACAAGTGTGCGTGTACGACTTGAGATTGTAAATTTTACAGTGAATAAAATAACGAAGCAATTTCGTTATGAATATTAAGGAATAAATACAGTAAGCTTCGCACATCGCATACTTAGCAAATAAATGTACACGTTAATACGATATATGTAGAACATTTTAGTAATAATATTATTTCAACAGACGTGTATAATTTTCTACAATTTGTGCAAGTTGAAATACACGCGATGAGTGCATCTCATTGCAAATTACAAAGGATCGTATCCCTTTTATGCTTTAATTCCAGATTCATTAATAGTCGAGAGATTAATAAAGCGCGATTATTATATTGCGAGAACTCCGGATAATCGCGTATGAATAAGCAATTAATCATGCAGGCACAAACGAATAAATTTACTCACCGGACTATACCCTCAGGTGTCGCGTCGGTAGCATCAACGTTCGGTTGACTTTCGGCCGTGACTGTACCGCTTGAACTTCAATCGAGAGCTCACCACTCGCGTGAATATGGATATCGGAAAACCCGGCGAATTTCGATCGTGCACAACGATTAACACGTTACAACGATCACTCGGCAGATTCTACGGCACTTGCGACGCATTTTTGTACGCGGGATGCACTTTTGACGGGAAAAAATGCGAACAACACGGAGCGACTTTACTGCGACTTCTACCCGACCGACCGGCGCGAAACTAACTGACGATGACGGATGCGCGCATGCTATTGGTCAATTTGAGTTCAAGCAATATACAGAGAGATCAATAGAGGGATCATTGAATTTATAAATTATATGACATAAAACGCAAAATATCGGAGAAATACAGAACTTTATGCTAACATCTCTATTAATTCTCTTATCTTTTGATTAATATTCCTTGTGTATAATTCATATCTCTCGCGCAATTATAATAACAATCTAAAATACGTTCCGATTAATCTGTCATGCGATTAATTTGCTTCATTAATCACATTTTATCGTGTACAATGAATACGGATGGAGAAACAGGGAAAATAGAACGATAATGACCGCGAAAAAAATAAACTACCAAATAAAGGAAACGATGGAGAGAAGGACACGCAACAAGAATGCGAAAGAAAGAGGGAGGCGCGTCGGAGACGGTGAGAGAAAATCGTCGGTGCATTTGAGAGTTAAATGGACCGTAGATAAAATAAACAGGGACGGGAAAGAAATTTCCAGTCGTCGTACTCGCGCGACGTAAGAAGTCGCGCTACTGCGGAGAAAGGGAATTTCGAATAATACTTTTTGTCCCACCTTACGCCATCAACCCACCCTTCACCCTCCCGTATCTTTCTTCCTCTTTCCCTTTCCCTCTTCCTATTTCTCCACCCTCGCTCTATTCCGCGTCGCGAGAGAATACTTCCGAAGAATTTTCCGCGACGCGGTCTCGCTAGTACCCCGAAGGAAATCTCTTAACGCGATCAAAGTTTTCCTCAAGAAAATCCTTCGAGAAGTCTCATCCGGAGTTCAAAGGTAAACCTTTTATCTGAGACCTCCAATATGGAAGCCTCTCTCTCGCCTCCGCTACGACATTTCATTTGGTCTCTTCTCTACTCGATTTCTTTCGTCGTGCCGAGGCAGTTCCGTGAAGAAACTATATTTCTTTCTCGTCTGTATCGTTATTGTCTCCGTGCGACGCCCGTGCGATGAATTCGAGTGCGCCGAACGAGGTAGTTACGAAGCTAATCATATCAGCTCTTAAGTATTATGCAAAGTAGATTTCGGGATCGGGGGAGTGACACGTTTAGAAGATGAAAACTAAGGGCTGAAACTCACTCGGATCTCGACAGAGTGTACGAAAATAATACAGACCTGTATACTTATTCGGAACGATAAAGATAATGTGGGATACGATTTTATTTTATTTTAATTCAAATTAACCGTTAGGGCGGCGCAACCCTAGCGGTAGCGTTAGGCGTGAGAGGCGGGTAAGAAAAGAGAGAGAACGAAGGACGGACGATGCGCCGAAGCACGAGTGAACTTCTTGGGGAACAGTTATACAAATATATATATATATATATATATATATATATATATTCTTTTACCGCTGCGGCTTCTATTTGGCCAAATCTCACAATAATGTCTGTCACGGCGCTTTAAATTTCCGCGAAAAATATAAAAAGAATGACCTGTGTGAATTGAATGATTTTTTAGCTTGTAAAAAATAGGAAGGTCCAGCTACGTAAACGCGAGGGGCGTACAACCCTCGACATAATCAGCAAATCGGATCGTGAAAAGTGGCGATAAAGCTGGCTGCTCCGAAATAATAAGATAGAAGAAAGCGGTAAAGAAATGAAGAATAATGAGTTGAGTGCTCGGATGAATAGAGTGGTAAGGGATTTATCGGTTGAATGAAGATAGATATATTCGCCCATTCTTTTTTTTTCGCCCTTCGAAACACAACGAAGCCTGCTGCGTACAAAACTCATGTATATATTTCAAGTACCTGTAGAAATACAAAAGCGCGCGTATCACGCTGGTATCAAGGCTCAAGGTGCTATGAGTATGCAACGACAGTTTCACATGTACCGCTTTCCAGCTTATTTCGACATAAGGCTATACGGATCTCCAACTATACACTTCGGAGTATTTCTATCTATTTCAACTAGATTAACATTTTTTGATCTGATCACATCGTTTTATCTGTATCGAGCATAACGTAAACAAAGGATTCTGAAAACAGTGCGTTTAACCTGAAATCTAAGGGCTTAGTTTCCTGAAAAATCACATGTACACGATGATCAGTTCATAAAATGTCAAGATAATTATAATGTCAAATTGACCTTTATTTGTGAACGCGAGAATATGTTATTTAAATATATATATATATATATATATATAATATGTAAGTATCGAAGGAAAAGAGATGGAGACAATTGGATGAAGAATTGTATACGAAGAACCAACCTCGCCGAAGGATAACACTTGAAAGTGTTTATCTACTATGAAGTGAATATCTACTATAAGAGATATATAAGATTTAATATAAATGTAAATACTGCTATAATACTACTTATACGTATTTTACACTACAGTGCATTTAATAAATAAACGTATAAACTGGAAGAAAATTTATGAAGATTTCTACGACATGTACTGAGCGTGATATAGATATATATATCATCAATTATTAAAAAAATATCAATTCTGAACATGGACAAATTCGCTCAATATGACGGTCGCAGCTTATCATAATATCTAAGTACTTATAAGTATAAAAATGTCAGTCATATAAATAAATCACGTTAAATCCTTGTTTTACAAACTACTAATATCTGAAATCTATGATAAATATAATTTTTTTTATTAAGATCATCTTGTTTTAAGACAAAAAATATTAATTTTTAAATATAAATAATTTAAATATATAACAATTTTCTGTCTGTGTTAGATGTAAATCTAAATCTAGTTAGGAATGAATGTAATCATTAAAAAAAAAAAAAACACAAGGATTCAACGTACGTGCACTTCCCACGTAACATGATTGTAAGCAGAATTACCTGTGTGCTAAGTGACAATCTTATACGTTAATAATCGATACTCTTTGGTAAGCTTCTATGGCAGTGCCTCGCTTCTTTACCACCGCGGGGACGTTGCCGGTACAACTTGCTGATTAATTAAGGAGGGACCGCTACATGGCAGAGTAAGAAAGATTTCTTCAATACTAGAGATCTCGAAGAAACACTTGTTTTTCCAATCAAGATATCTTACCTCCAGGCGATAAGAGGTGCCAATCGTTCGGTCAATCTTTGGTAATTTCTCTCCAGCTCTCGCTGATAATCCCGCTGATCTGGACCGATTAGATTCTTGTTACGCCGCAGAGCGTCAAGACACTTTTTCTGGAAATCCTTGAAACACAGACGAAGCTTGTGCTGTAGTCTATCTGGCTGTACGTTCTGCTCACGCAGACCCGACAGAAATACGACCGCCACTTCGGCGGGTCCTTGATTGACAGTGGTGCCGATACATCCTTGAAGCACCATCTGAAGCATCTTTGCGTCAGGTGGTTCCTGAACTGTCGCGGCAGCCACCTAATTAAGATACATAAATAAACATTAAGATACATAGATAAGTATTGTATCGCGTTTATAATGAACCTGTAAAATAATTAAAAGAAAATATAGCGATTTATAAAAAGATTTTCTTAAAATGTTCAAAATTCTTAAAATACCTCAGCAGTCTTCTTCTGTATGTCTTCGATCGCCACTTCGATAGGAGTGAGAACTATCTGCTTCCGGGCTACAACTCGAATTCTGGTTTTGAGATACGGAAAATGCGTCGCTACCGTCAATATAGTCTTCCGTTTGTGCTGCTCGCGCAGTTCACCGTGGGCTTTGCCACCGGATGTGAAAGGCGTTGCGTAAACGAATCGTTCTGAAAGAAACATCGTGACAAAGAGAAATGTACGAAATCACGCTCGCGACGATTCGACACTGCCGGTCTGTCTGAACGCACTCACTTATATTGAAATTGCGATGAAAAACAGTGGGTCTATGTCGGAGCTCGTGCGCCTCGAAATACGGCTCTACGTAAGTGATCTGAACGTATGCCTTGTCCGGCTCCAGTTTACTGGGATCCACAGGATTTGAATCCTTTATTATAACTATATTCTCCGCGCCGAATCTCTCGGCGTAAAAATTCTCGAGTCTCGAGAATATCTCCGGGAGCTTCGTCAGAGTCGGCTCTTTATACACAAATTCTTCGCCGGCAAGATCGCCGAATCTCGCACCGTAAAAACCGACTCTGAAGTACGTCCCGAAAACGCGTTTACCAGCCAATTGTTCCACGCGTGTATACGCCTCGTGAAGTTTTCTAAAAGTCCACAGAGATATTTGACATTGGCTTACGATAAAACTCTGTCTCTCTCATCGCCTGAGATAATGATCATTTGAATGTTTTACCCATGAATGTTAGCTAATTTCTTATAGTCGTGCGCGGCTTCGGCTATAGGCAGCAACACTCTGTAGACATCAGGAATGGCTTCGTACATTCCGGCTGCATGAAAGGAACTAGCAGCATGCTCCAACAGTCCTGCCAAGCCACTCTCAGAGAAATCAGGACCTAAACAGAGTCCTTCTTCTCTTCTGGCCAGCACATCGTCGCCCACTGCGCTCTCCTCCAACGCGTTCGGCGTCACAGCGTTCAAAGCGACGGCTCCTACCGGCCGTCCACCGCCACCGGGTTCCAGCAAATGTAGATATTCCGCGACTAAAGCAGCACTGTGCACCAAACACATCGCGGCTTCTGTGTGATTCTTCCTTTCCATATGTTGCTGCGCCATGTTTGCTAGCCAGGTTAACCGAAGATCTGGCGAACCTTGATAACCCTTAGCAATTCTAGATAAAAATTGATGTTCAATTAATTTAATATTTATCAATTTAATGAATAATTTATAGTATATATCCCTAAATAGAAATAAAATATCGTAGTCTTACCTGTACATTAAATCCAACAACATCTCGGGATCTTCTTGGAACTCCTTCATTTTAACGGTATCAGAGAGGATCATGTGAAGATTAAACAATAAATCCTTTACTTGTTCCGGAAAGCTTGTGTCCGCAAGCTCTGTGTCTCTTTCAGCGTATACCAACACCGTTTTCAACGCTCTGCGCAGCGCTCCCTCGCTAGGAGCTCTCCCTCTGCCAACGAGAGCGGACAAGGACGTCGTAACTTGCATCTTGACACGTGCAAAGTTCTATAAGAGAGAAACATCATATTAAAACAACTTGTCACCACGCCACGCGTAACGAGATAACATCGTCGAGATAGCGAGATCTCGCGAGAACTTACGTTTCCAATTTCAAAGTTCTGTCGCATCAGTAAATACAAACTCGCAGCAGCGTGGCTCCTGACAGCGCTCAACGGTGAGCTACATCGAGTGAGCAACGTCAAGCATAAGTCCCCGCAGCGCTCGCTCTCTTCGTCAAATAAAGCGCTGTGGTACTTGAAAACCAGAGCACGCTGTGTATTGAACATGTGCTGCAGCACTGACGTACTTTGGTTTCTAGCTAGCGCCCTCAATAATACTTTCAACACCGCTCCAACAACCGCACCTAAATAATTGTAAGCGTGTCAGAACTTATTCGATTCGCTGTAATAAAACGCAAACAGGATTCATAGATATACCTCCGCCGCCATCGGCTTGAACTACAGATTCCAAGGTGTCTAATACGACGAGAGAGGCTTCAGCCGCCAAGGCTCCTTCTATGTGAGCGTCTTGTTCGACGGCTCTTCCCTCTGGCTGCTCGCAAGATCTTAAAGAACCAAGTCACACTGAATTATAGTATTAATTGTAACTAAAATAGTTTTGATTTTAATTATAATAATAAAACAAATCAAATTGAAAAATAAGTCAAATCGATACTAATACTGATTGTAATGACAAAGATTAAATAATTTTATTTAAAAGGAAATTAAATTAATAATTTTAATTGCAAGTATGATTTACCTATACGGCATTTGGTCCTTGCGCCATCTCAACTTGTCGCCGGTCACTCTTTCCTTCCTCCGCAACATCATCTCACTTCTAGCGCTTCCCTGACCAAGGATCACGTCCTCCAGTCGCGATCGGATGTCACTAGTAGCCGCAGCTTGCGGCGGCAACCTCTTCAACGCTTTCTTACCCTTATATTCGAAAGCTGCGGTAGCAATATTCAGCACTTGAAGTAAGCTCAGGATACGTCTTGCACTCAGCTCAGAGCACCACTGCGCTAATGCGGTTCGCTCCAAGCCCTTGAGTACCCACAAAGCACACATTAAGAGGTGTCTAGTGGCTTCCGAGCTCAAGCACACTCGACACTGATTGCCCGCGGTGTCCGCCGACGCTCCGCCAGCAATAGCCAAAGCTACAGACTGCGTGATCGATCCAGACTCATCCGGGTAGACACTCTTGTCCTTAGAATCCCAATGGTAGAGCTGCGGCAAGGCATCCATCAAGATGTTCAGCAACGGCAGATACAGTGCGGCGACTCTGGCTTTCGCCGCAGGATCCGAATATCGCGAGTCGGCGTCGTGGCAGCTCATCAGATGCCGTACAGTGCCGATGGCCTTGTTCTGCAGCATCGGGTTCGGTACTTCCAAAGTGTTCGCCAAGTCGGACAGAACGATGCCGACTAAGAAGTGCTGCTGCCTGAATTCCTGGCTAAGTTCCGAAAATCTCGCTCTATCTCCGGGCACCAGGGTGGAAATTAGACTGCCTGAACTGCCGGTCGAAGGACTGGGTGATGCTGGGGCCGATCCTGACGTGTAGCCTGTGCCGAACGGCAGATTCAGCGCCACATAGTGCTCATGTGAGCACACCGTCCTCACGAGATCGAGTTTCAGGGCGAACAACGCCGCAGAATCGGGAATGTGCATCGATGCGTCCGATAGCGAACAGCAGGCGACACGTACGAGCGATAACACAAATCCCCTATCCATCACGGACAGCAAATCGGACAAGAAATTGCCGAGGCTCGATATCAGATTGGACGCGACGCGAATCTCCTTGCCGCAACGAGTCGTCACCTCAGTTATGAGCGCGGACGTAAGAGTTGTGATGTCGTCGCAGAACTGCGGCGAGAATCTCAGCTTTCGCGGTGCCTCCAAGCTGTTCAGTTCCGACAGCGTGACGACCATCGAGCGCATTATCAGCTCCAAGAAGAACCAGGAATGCGTTATCGCCAATTCACGCGCCTGACCTGTGGATACGACCCAATGCAACGCGAGCTCCTCGTGCAACAGCCTTCTGGTGGGTTGACTGTTGATTGAAGGAGATTCTTGTCGCATCGATGCGGTTCTGTCCAGTCCTCGTGAATGAATTTCCATCTCCAAGTCTTCCAGGGGCAAATCAGGGTTGCTCTGCGCTCGCACAACGCCCGCGCCGTGGGACATGCTCGGTAAGGAACACTGGTATGCGATGTAGGTTGCTAAGAGCGCGTGTCTTCCGTGTGCGTCCAACTGACCATCGGGTAAGTTGGTGATATTTCGCACCAGCAGGCCCAAGGCTTCAAAAATGATGGCAGCGACATTTAATGACTGGGACGGCAATGTCGGTGGTCGCACAAGAAGACACAGCAGTTGATCTAGTAACTGAGGAAGAGATCGCACCAAAGCGGAATGCGAGGCACGCGCCAACTCGAGTAACGCTGATTTCAGTTCTGATTCCATGCCGGCTTCGCCAATACGAGGCGGTACCTGACCGGTTTCCAGAAAGCCACATAAGGATAGAAACCTGTTTATACGAAAAATTGGTATTGGTTATCGCGTATTTCATGATAAACATTTGCGTTAAAAGATAATGGATAATTTGCATCTTACCGATCGATATATTTGTCTTGCGGATGAACACTGGAAACTGGTTCCAAAATAACGGTAAAGACTCCTCGATGAGCATCCACCCATCGAGTACCTGGCAGAAGAACATCGGGAGCGATGTACGAATAGTTCGCTGGTGGCGGGTCCAACATAGCGGGCAGGCTGAATTCACCCGATTGCAAATGCCCGTCTCTCAGAAGCGGTAGCCACTGCGAAGGTCAATTTTATGTCTTCCAGTGAGTGAATTTGATTATCTTACCCTACATCATTTTTCTAAATTCTTGATTGGAATTTACCGTGTACGCAACCGCTGTTTCGACATTAGGTTGTTCAGCTTTCTTTTGGCAGCTAATGTGATAGAAGGTGAACAGTAAGTGATGCTTAGCGCTCAGATCCGCAGGAAGTCTCATTTTCACTTCGTCGTAGAAATTCGGATTTTTATTGTGATACGACACGGATGTAAAGTATTCGTACGTCATCTCAGGACATGACGATCTGCCGAGTATAGCAGTGAGAGCATCTGCTTCTTGTTCACCTCCCATAAGCTGAATTCTGACGGCGATGTTACGAGCTGAGCCAGTTCTGGAGCTGAAATTCGCTTCCTAGAAACGACAGAAAAACGGCAAGGACATATTAATCGACCGAAGAGAATATTCGGTCGTTCATCTCATTCGATGTACACACCTTCGGATAGAGATACAAGAGATTGCGATACGTCAAATCTGGCGAAACGACTTCACTCGGGAATTCGAGTATTTCCTTGACCGGTCGGCTTTTCTCGTCAGGATATGGAACTAATCTTCTGAGGTCGGGATCCAGACATCTAGGCAGCTCTTCGGGTCTAGGACTGAGATCCAACTTTAATATCCCCGGCAAGCACTTCAGTCGTTTCAGATTGGAACCAGGTCTTCGCAGTTCGACCAGAAGCTTGTAAAGATCTTCGTCGCGGAGTCGTTCACTTTCCTGCTTGAAGAAGCTCGAGACAGTCAACGTGATGGGTCTGCAAGAGTATTAAAATAATATCCACTGTTTAATATCTCCTTGAATAAATATAGGTAGTATGTACGAACCTGAAACTGTCGAGACAGTTAGCGAAATCGTCTGGAGACCAACTACGTCTTTTGTCCGAACTTCGTCGTTCTAGCGAACCTCGTCGCGTCGGCGGTTCCACTTTCTTTCGCCATTGTTCTAGACCGCCCGATTTTCTATCCAAAGATCCAGCGCTGCCGGTGCTGTCCGCGTCGCCGCCGCCTCCTATTACTCCGGACAAATGAATCGCAGTCCATGCAAGAGGCATCCTGTAACGACCTAAACGTTCGCACGCAGCGGCAGCGGCAGCTCTTACCTGCAGGACGGGCAAACAGTGCAATTGTTGTAAAAAAAAAAGTTATCGATCAGAACGTGTTGTTGACGAAATTACCTTATCCTTGTTCTTATCCTCACGCAAGTATGGCTCAGCACATTCCGAAATGTCACCCTGCAATACTTTCTCCAACCGTACAACGAGAAATAAGTCGGGGCTGGGTTTACTGATGCTCAGAACACAACTTCTGGCTAAGGTACTGGCATCGCTATAAGCAATGTGCCCTCCGAGCATTCTCTTCAAGCCTTCGGAATTCATATCGACGTAGAAATTTTCTGATACCTGAGATACAACGAATTGTATTTGTGGCATTTTGTGCATTCTCAAAGTTGCAGTTGTGATTTATTGACAGATAGTATACTTTTTTCTTTTCCTTGGCGTCATACAATGCGAGACTCGCGAATATCGGTTCCACTTCTAGTTCTAACTTCAATTGCAGACATTTCACAAGAATCTTGTGAGCAAATGGCTCTGTAGGCTCGGGAGCAACACCGATCTCTTGCCACTCGTCGTCCGGAGAAGTCGGCGGAGTATAAAGTGGGAATAAAGCTTCCTGAAGGAGATTTTATTTGATTGAAAGTAAAGTTCACAAAATTCATAATGTTGCGCGGCTTCTACCTGACGATCTTCCAATCTCTTCTGTTCGTTCATCTGATCGATCGTCTCCAAACAAACACGATCCAATAGACTCGGCAGAAGCGGATCATGTTGTGAATGTCGCAAATCCAGACTCGCCCATGATCCTCTTGGGGTATCTCCGCAGTTAGACAAATCATCTTCTTCATTTGGTGATCCGCAGCCATTTGCATCTTCTTGATCTACCTGATTTAGATAAATTTCCTCAGAAGCTTCCTCACCAAAGATAAATCCTTTTTTCTTCTAACAGTCTTAAATACCTCAAAATCTTGTCTAGGTGTATCCTGAAGCAATCTGTCTCTGGCTATAGGTGAAATTCTTCCCTTGTATTTGCGATTTATTACAACCCAATCTGATGTAAAGCTTTCAATGCATCTTTTTACATAAGGAGACACAGTATCTCTGTAAAAGCAGATCATTAAATAAGGATACATATAAAAATCTTCAATTTTAAATCACCAATTTTCTTTCTCTCAATTATATTTCTTACAATGACTCATGTGGAACTATTGGCTCCTCTGTCCGAATCTTCCTCTTTATAACTCTCATTTCAACATCCCCTGGTGGAAAGTCTAATATTGGTTTCAAGGGATCACGATCTAATACTGATTGATGTTGTGCTAAGAATTCTTCATAATCAAGCGGCTCTAATACTTCACACAAAGACATCTGCAAAATCATCAAATGATAATTTGAAGCAAGATTAAGTATTCAGTTCTTCTTTTAAACAATCTACACACCGTGGAAGAAAATCCTGATATACTGCTGCCACTCTTAGATAAATCACGGGAATAGGAAGTGGAAGTAGCAATTTGTCGTCTCACATCAGCAGCATGCTGCTTACTCAATTTGTGAGCAAATGCACGTTGGACCGAAGACATTATAAATGTCCCGGTAAAATACTCTGTTGATGAAATTCTGTAACAAAGTGTATATAGCTGCAAATTCACAGGTTATCTGTTTGATATCGTGCAAATAATTTTAGTAAGTGTTTCTGTTTTTTCCAAATTTATCAGAAATTCATGTACTTGTTTTTATTATAATTGTATAAATTCTTCTTTATATAAAATGGCTTTTAAATGAATATAATATTTTTAAATTTTCCATATTTTTACATACATAAATCTTTGTCTATCAATTATTTAATTTACAAAATTACTGCAATTTTGTTTAATGTATACATATATATAACAAGTTATAATCTTAAAGATAAAAACAAGAATTAGAAAATAATGATTAGTATTCATAAGGTATGAAAGTCGGTTCGAAATGGAGCAGAACACATAAATAAGAGTAACCACGATAAATAAGAGTAAATTGAGAAATATAAGTTGCGCCAAGAGTCTGTACTTACGTTAACGCGAATTCATCGAAAGCGGGTGGAATAAAAACGATCAAGATTCATCAGCAGCAGAGAGAATCCATGACTTCTTTCAAATAACTTTAAAGCTTTGACGTATGTGCGTTTGACGTGACCCCTGACTGACGTTCCTTGATAGAGATGGACAATGATCGACTCATGAAACGATAATCTAATTTTCTTCTCGTAAAGGTCGAATTATTATCTCAATATTTACAAATCTGATTAATTCCTATACTAATAGTTGATAATTCAATCAGAAATCTTTTATTTCTCACCTATTGTCCGATTATACGTACGTCTAATGAATAAAATGTCAGTTCGACCAATCATTAAACTGTACAGTCCGGTTCAATGAAAGGATCAGGTTCCAGGATTCAGTTTGCACGGGTGCAGAACAGCGCAGCCAACTTCTAGACTGCTGTACTACTTTAGTAAAGCAAAATGTAGAGATACCCAAATTACTGTGACTCCGATTACTTCCGCTACGAGTCGCCACTGTTTTTATGAAAACACCCGACAAATTACTACGAGTTACTTCCAAGTGATAAAGTTTAAGGCATGTCAGCCATATTTACTACTGGAGATATATGGTCTGTTCTTTGTAGCTGCACTGCTGAACTGGTGCAATAAGCTAGAGTGAGAAAACCTATATTTGTCTCATTTTAACTTATTGCACCAGTTCAACAGTGCAGCTACAAAGAACAGACCATAAATAAAATTCAATTGTCTGTAATTTCGGCAAAGATAAAGATAATGAGATGATTCAAGAAACATTTTACATCTTAAAGCCTCTAGTTTTTAAACATATTAAAATTGCAAATTTTATATTTTTTTATCAAGATAACGAACTCTTATCATCATGCAGCTATACATGGTCTGTTCTTTGTAGCTGCACTGTTGAACTGGTGCAATAAGTTAAAGTGAGACAAATATAGGTTTTCTCACTCTAGCTTATTGCACCAGTTCAGCAGTGCAGCTACAAAGAACAGACCAATAATGACACAACGAATTTTGTTACTATACTATGATGAGTGCGGTCCGGCGACCGCTACAGATGCTTTGAAGCGTTTCTCTTTCTCGTTCTATTTCTCGGATGCAAACGAAGAAAGAGAGAGAGAGAGAGAAATAAAAACGCTTCGAAGCATTTATAGCGATTGATGGACCGCACCCGATATCACAATATCCATTGGTGTCGGTACTGTGTGATATATATTACAATTAAGCTTTCATGTTATTTTATTGATTGAGTGACAGCTGTAAATGATGGGCAAAGTAGGCGGATTTCTTTCTCTCTTCGTCAAATATGCAAATGGATCAGCAATAATTATAAATAATGCTAATTCTGACTTAGAACAGTGGAACCGGCACGTATAATTGGAGAATTTTATAAATAATTTCTTAAATATGTGCCCGGCACTTTTGGAAAACGAGGAACGATGCTTGGGAGGTATGACCTTTTTTGCGCAAAGTCACCCAGTGGAAGTATGCGGCAGCAACGGTCTACCACTCACTCCAAATTCTATAACAATTTATGGAAAATCACAATTTTTGAAGACCATTTACCATCCGCATCTTTCTCCTTATCTCGATATAATTAGAAGTAAGCACGGTAAGTCACTGTCAAACACACAAACATAAATTAGTAAATTCATTTATACGTTGTATAATCCAAATCTACATATATTTTTAGAGAGAATAGTAGTTGTTGCAGAGTATAGTGGAGATCCATTAAACACTAAACAAGACTTCAGTACAGAAGAGATTGTCAAGATATCCTTTCAATGTCTCTTAGGATTACAGCATATGAACAAACTTGATTTAGTACACAGGCATCTGAGTCCAGATAATATTTTGATTAAGAACAATGGCGATGTACAACTATACAATTTTGGACTATATTATATGACAGATGGAGGAAAGAATGTGTCTTTCCCAATTGGGTATCTTCAAGTATTCCTTTTCTCTAATAATTTGAATGAATTTACTTAACAAAATATTATATGAAATGTTTTCTTATCAGTTCTCCAAAATATACAGCACCAGAAGTATTTTTGAATCCTAATTCAAGTGGTGTCAAAGTTGATTCCTGGTCTCTGGGGCTGATCATAGCGGAGCAGTTGTTGGGACAATCTATTTGGCCTGGTGTAAAATTATCCCAATGCTTGAGAAAGGTTATGAGCTTAATATTATGCGACACTAGCATATTCGAACGTCTTGCCAGAGAAAACAATTGTTTTCACGCCTATGAGGTATAAATTTATTTATATATTTGTTATTATTTTTTTTGTATCCTGATATTATGTGTCTCTCTTTGTATCATGCAGAAGCTATCACAGGAGTTGAAAGAATTTGTAGATTCATGTCTACAAATTCATCCTACTAAACGTAAAACTCCAGAAGAATTATTAGAATTGCCATTATTTGCTGAACATTTAACAAGAAATGCTCAAGAGAAGGAAGAGAATCTTTATAAAAATGTAATAGTTAGGAAAATGGACGAATTATATTATCTGTGGCAGTTGGCTGGCGGGGACATTACGATAGATCTAAAGAAACAGGGTCTCGTCAGATCGAGTCCGCCTGTTTTATCTATTCCCAAGTAAGTTTCACAAATATATTTCTGTGAATGTAACGATTGTAGAAACAAGCCATATTCAATGGGGTCATATAGATTGAAATTTTTTTTATATTTTAGCTTGGTCATACTGCTGGGCCAAATGTTTGGCCAGAGAGATACCGCCAGTTTGCTTGATGTAAGGGTCATAAAGGTTCCTATAGAGACTCTTCGTCAACGTTTGGCTCACATTCCGTACATAGCAAATTATCCTTGGTTGACAAATCAGTGAGTAAAGTTACTTTGTTATATCATATAGATATGAAATGATTGCAAAGATATTATTCATACGTACACATGAAAACAGTCATTTTCTTTATAATATTTCACATTGTAGAATGCGAGTTCAGGCACAGGAAGATTTGACGGACGCCGCGTCTCAGTTGCCGTTAATTATACGGGAGCGCGACACAGAGTATCAGTTTTATCGGCTAGTCTTGTATGATAGACTCTTACAAGTATATCCGCTCACTCAAGATGCGATTATCGAGGAGGCTCACAAAGATATACCGCCACCAGTACGGGGTGCTGTATGGGCGGCTTTGCTCGGTATTACTGGCGACATACAGAAGCGTTACGACATGATTGACAAGGAAACGCCCACACACACCGATCGACAGGTATGACCGGTGTGCGCGGAGCGCGATAGCTCGACATGGTAAATGCATCTCGCCAATGATTTGTCAGATAGAGGTGGATATACCGAGGTGTCATCAATACAGCGAGCTACTATCATCCGGCGCCGGGCATGAACGACTGCAACGATTACTGAAAGCGTGGGTCAGGAACAATCCTCACTACGTTTACTGGCAAGGACTCGATTCGCTGACGGCGCCCTTTCTTTATCTGAATTTTAACAACGAAGGTAAGATCGTTCATTCAAGTATGCGATTATGTCTTAATCGTGTATATCGTTGCAGCTCGAGCATTCGGATGTTTATCTGCCTTTATACCGAAGTATCTGCACAAATTCTTCTTGAAAGACAATTCGGCGGTGATACAGGAGTATTTGGGAAAATTCTCTCAGATCATAGCGTTCCACGATCCTCAATTGGCCAATCACCTGAAGTCCATTAACTTTGTTCCAGAACTATTCGCCATACCGTGGTTTTTGACGATGTTTTCACGTGAGTCTCGCTAGTAAATACTTTTAGCATACGTCATGTTTATCACCGCTGAGAGAAGCTATTCGTATTTTAGATGTGTTTCCGCTGCATAAGATATTACATCTGTGGGATAAATTATTGCTAGGAAACTCGTCGTTTCCTCTCTTAGTTGGATTGGCGATACTGAAGCAACTGCGAGACTCTCTGTTGATGTCGGGTTTCAACGAGTGTATCCTCCTGTTCTCCGATTTGCCCGAGATCGATATAGAGTTATGCGTTAAAGATTCTATGATGATGTATCAAAACACACCAGCTAGTATTACATATAGAAAGCACCAGTATAACACGACAAAGGTACAAAATTTGTTTTGTTACATCTGATGCATTTCTGTACCAATCGATTCGCAGGATGCAAATTGGACCGAGCCTGAGGCGGGAACTGAGAAAATGCCGCGGATCAGCGTGGACGATTTCCTAAATCTCCACAACAACTCGCCAAGCAAAGTAATAGTGGTCGACGTGCGTAGCAATATACAGTAAGTATCCGGACGTAAACATTTGTACAGATATAAAAGAAACTATTCTTAATAAATTATACTAATTTAGAAATTATTTATGAATTGAGTATAATTTATAAATTATATCTAATTTAACTATAATTCAGTACCTAAATACCTAACGACAAACTTTATAAAATATAAAGATATAAAAATTGATTTCTAAATTAATGAAATCTCTCTGTTCTCAATAGGTTCGAAAGAGGCGCTATTCTTAGCAGTATTAATATCCCGTTTACGAGTGTACAACTCTCCCAGACTCACGTCGACACGCTCGGACCGCACGCGAAACCTCTGACAGATAACAAGAACAGTGTCGTCGTGATCATCGGGCCGCACGATCAAAATAACGCGTTGGTACGTATTCGTATCGAGGAGAGATCAGAAATCGCAAAGAAGAGATCTTTTCTGACATGTTCATCCGACAGTTCGCAGATTTCCTAGTGAAATGCGGTGTCGTGGGAGTCTGTTCTCTGCAAGGCGGTATCAACGCCTTACGTTCCAAGGCTCCGAACATCATAGTACCTGCGCGTTAATCAAGATCACACTTAATAATGACATTATTGTACATAATACTCAGACGATGAAGTACAATTGATATTACTTGTGATCTATAAAATTTGTAGAGCAGGCTGTACAATTTTTGTGATAAAAGGATTTATCGGATACACGTGTGTGACTTGATTATCCTACGAGGACATATTCGTCGAGAATCCACACTTTATATATCCTGCGTGCGCTGTAAAATATCCCTCCCCGTTGCCATGGTAACAAGTGTCAAAACTGTGAAAGCTTTACCACGTGCCGCCGTAGCACGTTGCTTGTAGTTATTCTTAGAGAATATTATCTTCTATCTAATTAATAATTAATAATTATGGAAAAAGGTGTACCGCCGGATCTGCGCAAGTGGCTGAGGAAATGTCTGAGGAAGGAGTTCGGGAAAACTATACAAAACGCTATAGACCAGGAGCAAGATAGTAGCGAGATCGCTCGCAAGCTCACATATTCCAGGGACATGGCCAATCTGCTGAATTCCATGAAAATGGCGATCACCGAGCAGTACATAGTTGTGAAACCGTCGTCCCCGGCGTCGCGTTCACAGTCGTTGCTCTCGTTCACGAGTGATTTGACGACGGACGACTGGGCCGCTTCTCCGCAGGGAGAGGACGGAGAACGATATAACTACGTCATAGACAAGATCAGTCGCGACAAGCCGGTCCACGTGAGATTGTCCGGCTATGAGATCTTGCTGAAGATCGATTTGTCGAATGTGAACAACAGTTCTCAATGGGACGTTTTGCAGAAGACATTGTTGGACGGTCTCACGGACGATAGCAGAGCCATATTCGAGGCCAGCATGCAAGTGCACGCCAAGTTGCTGAGTTGCGTGCATGTACACAGTATCTACGGCAATCTACTGAACGCCTTCAATGCGCAGTACCATTCGCAAAAAGTGCGCGAGACCCTACCGACTCTCATCTCCGGAATCAACTTCAAGTTCTTCCTGCACGAGAAACTGTTCTGCATAATGCACCTGATAATCCGTTACCAGGAAGAGCTGTTGAAGAGCGTTCGACACATCGACAAGACCACGGAGGACATCGTGGAGCAATTTGTGATATTTCTCAGTACACATAGCTTCGGCAACACGCTGCAGCCCAAGACCTTAAACATGCTCAACATCATCTCGGTGTTGGAGCCGCGAGCCAAGTGGAGCAAGAGATGGCTGCACGGTCTGTCCACCAGGAGGACGTTCGTCGCCGCTTTGGCCAGGTCACCGACGTTCCTGCAGAACGTCGTGGAGTGCGTGTCCAACGGCCTGCGGGCGACACCCTGTTCCTTGACCGCCTCCATCGTGGACGAAGGCAATGAACTATGTATTCCTGGAAATACGATTGAGACCGTCACCTACCTGCACTGCTTAGTCCTCGTGTCGCAACTCTGCAGCTACGAGGTGGGCAGAGCGTTGCTGACGGGCGGTTCGTTGAAGGCGTCATTCGAGATCGCTGATTTCTCGACCGAGCTGTCCAACTCGCTGAACAAATTGGCAGCTGAGGCGCCGAGCGGGGTGTACGACACTTGTCGCCACGCTCTGCAAAGCGTACTGAACGTGTCGGAAGTGTTGTACAACATGGAATTTTATCACGCTGCGCTGTGCCACTTGGTATCTCTCCCGGAGAACGATATAAAAATATGGCCGCACACGTTGGACGTGATCTCCCACATGGTGGATACCGCGGACGGTCCTGCGTTTTTGACTACCGACTGTAAGGAGCATTCTTCAAAGTCCAATGAGGACGCACCGTCGAAATGCCCGGTCGCGATTTTCATGCTGTACGTGACGAATTTGCTAAAACGACCGTTTTCCATAATGGATATGGAATGCATCCTCGGCTCGTTCGGCCTGATGGAGAAACTGTTCGATGTATACGACGTGTACGAGGCCGCGCAGGTACAGATAGAGACGCAGTTTTATCCAGCCGTCACTAATTTCTACAAGAAGATGAGCAAGCACGGCGTCGAGAATGAGAATAAGATTCAGCAGCTCGATAGGTAGTAACCGAGGACTCGAATTTCAACGCAAGTTTCAACTAGGATAATGACCTCTAATTATTTAATAAACAATTAATTCATACAAAACGTTTTTTATCTGATCTTTAGGTAAAATGAATTTGTATGAAACATATGTAACACATATGTAATATGTAATACAAAATTACTGAATATAAATTTTTAAATCACCTTTCAGCGCCATCAAAAAGGTTCTGCTGAAGATGGTATCGATACCGCTTGGTTTGCAAGCGCTCGTCAACGAGAAACTCGTGTTCGAGGAATTGATTCGCGGATTGATCGTCCCGCTGAGAGCGTCCTGGAGTTCCACCGATATAGTCAGCTTCATCTCGTCCGCCGGTTACTTCGATCTGGGCTGCACTGTGCTCGCAGATCTCGCGCCGCACGTCCTGTCGACTCTGTTGTCGCAAACCTGCGCGAACGCGGAGGATCCCGCGCACTTCTATGATCCTTGGGACCGAGAAAATACCAAGAAGTTTCTGCATATACTCACGTTGTTCTCCCTTAATTTAAATTGTAAATAACACACAAGCGACTCTTGCACCGTTTTATTGTACTTGTCTTTCCCGAGTAAATGATTCGTACTGCGGGGTAGGTTTCGCGGCATTCATGACGAACGACGAGTCGGATAACGACGAGGAGAAGGATTATCCTTCGAACCTGTCGGAATTACTGCAGACCGCAGTGAATGAGAACTCGAGTTACCACCATTTGGGTCTGCTGTCATTAAGCACGGTCATTTGGAACTTGGATGTCTTCGTCTACCTAGTGAACTCGTTGAACTTTCAGGTAACGCGACAAATGCACTGCGCATTGAAAAAATGTAATTATAATTACGCACGATAACAGCTGTACGATTTGTAGGAAGCTTTGTTAAATATTCAGAAGGAAAGCACGATTATTATTGAAGCTCGCGAGGAACAAGCTGACGAGGACGTCGATTACGAGCGGTCTATGATAGACTGTGACGACGGTGATGGTGATAATTATAAGACAGAATCCACGAAGGAATATGTAATCGACGATTCCAGCTTGCTGCGGCATGATATCTTGGTGAAATCCTACTATATGACTCCCAAGAAAAAGGAATACACATTGCCATTGGAGGATTATCAGCTGTTCTCAGAATTCCCACCACCCAAGATATACGAGGACACGGCAGATGCTTATATGGAATACGATTCGGAACTGAACGACATGCTGCAAGAAGAGAGACCCGGGCTGTTGGACATCGGTTGGGTGTCGCAAGTTCGAGCAGCTCACAAAGCGTCGCGGTCTCCAATGAAGGTGATTTCACTGAACGAATTACAATTATGGCGCAAATATTATCCAATAGCGATGGATCGAATCTATACGCAGGGCAATGGTCTTTACCTTAGAACTCTGTGGTAACGAATTTACTGAACCAAATGCACAAAGCCATCCCGACCGCAGAGTGGGTGGAGCAGTTTGTGTGGCAAGAGAATATAACGTACGACGCGGACTACTGGGTCCCAGAAGACGCGCACGCGATCAACGTCGCTCTAAATTACGCGGAGCAACGGCAGATCTTGAAGAACAATGACGATACCCAGCAGAAGTTGAAGCAGTTTATTCATTCCGCCTACATGTTCATACAGTACAACAAACCGAGCAAGTTCGAGGGCTTCGACTGGCTCTTAGCGACAGTATTTATTATCTGCGACGGAGATCTGGATAAGTATGTTAAACTTTGATAATTATTCGAATTAATTTCCCGCCAGAGAGAAAGAGAGTTTAAGCCTCAGCTGATCAGTCGGCGAATCAGTCGCTCGACGGTGTCTTTGTTTCAATCAATATTATCACTTCGTGATCGAAAGGCACGGTAGTAATCCGCCACATAATCACCAAGACGATAAAATTGATCGAGCAAGGTTATTGCATTGCCATCGACATCGATTAACTCGAGCTAATCATGTATCATCATCGGCATCGGGTCTCAGGTTGAAAACTTGTTTTTCATTTAGTCATTACTCAGAGTAACGACCCTCAACTACTCAGTCTCATCATTGACCTCTTTCGCCAGATGATACGATCATTAGCGGTAATTGATTGCAGATGCAAGACTTTCATCACGCAATTGATTCAATTCCCATCGACTATGCTTCTCTGGCCGAAGTTGGGTCGTGTTATGGACGAGAGGAATAACGAAAACACCAGCTCGCAATTTACTTTCATGCAAGTTTTAGAGGCCATGGTCAATATCGAGCTTCCAAATATCAAGTACGGATTGAAGGTGATCGATTTTTATTGTACGAAGATAATTTTAAATCTAAAAATAGAATTTAATGTTTCGCCTTAAACGCGATAAGGATATATGCGGCATCGACTGCTGGATGATATTTAACAGAATGATATCGCAATGTTTCTGGGGAATTCTCTCGTGGAGCGAGATAGTTCATTTCATCGCAATTTGCATTTTATATCCGCCCGATTACATGGTGTACTACTGCGTATCGCTTTTGCAATTCTGCGACGAATTTCTGCTGGAAGATTTAACAAGCGGAAAAATGTGGCCAGAGAACATGGTAGGGCTGCATGTGCATATAAATTCGGTGAAATTAGTATTGCTAAGTGTATCGTCAGAGGTAATTCGCCAAATATATTTTCGCACAGGCATTGGACGAGTACCGTTGTCACAATTACATTTCGTATATGGATAATTTAGGTCAGCGATACAGAAACAAAGTTTTACCGGCGATGACCAAAAACATAAATTCAGAAGATGAATTATAAAACACTGGACTACCTCGGTTCATATTTGAAAAACTGGGATATATGATAAGAAAAACGCGTAGCGTTTGTGTAAATAAAAATAATGTAAACTCTGGTAATGTAAAATGTTTTATAGAATACTTATACACCAAAGTGCGTACGTATGTGCGCATGTGTGTACAATTATACGTTAACAAAACAATTAATTTCTACAATAAGTAGTAATTGACTGTTGCGTGATAATTAATAAAATCGTTTTTCCTTTATTTCCTATAAATGCTCTCAGTTAGCATACTAACTATAATAAACGTACATACACATCGCATATTCCTATGAAAGTTTCGTGTACACAAACTGTATTTAGAAATCAATATGTATAATACACAAAGTAGCTCTAGCGCCCATATACAATTCGCGTATCTGCACAGCATAGTGTCATACTAGTTGTTACTTGCGGGTTTTCCATCATCAACAATACCTCGAACAAGAAAGTCAAATACTTTTTTACGCAAAAGTACAATAATTTCGGAGTATTGTCCTTCACTTTTGTCGTCGGCCAAAGAATTAATCGTCATGAATAGTAAATACTTTCGCTACTTCGTTCAGATCATCATACTTTGTGCCTTTTGCAAGAACCTAAAGTGATACGAAATAAAAATCAGGTTAAATTAAATTATGTGAAAAACAGAGAAACCGATTGATATATCTTAATATCTTAGCACAAACATCTACAATCATCTCACCTGTCTGGCAACTCGCATTCGGTTGAAGATATTCCACAACACTATTCCTACTACAATATCGTCCTGGAGGTAGAAAACAACGCCTTTGCTGAAGTCTTCCTTGGGTGCTTTTACTGATTTTGCATCATCTTCATTTATTTCTTTCTTTTCTGAACCCGTACGATCCGTGTTCTTCACGATTTCCGATGATTCTTCTGATTTTACATTAGATTGCTGCTTTTCAGGATTCGACTTTTATTTTTTGGAAGAAAAAAAATAATATGATATAAGTAATTTTAAACGTACTATATACTTTTATTGTATCGTGGGAAGTTCGCTTACTTTGTCAGGATTGCCAGCCGACTCCGAATTTTTTTCTTTCGCGCTTGGTTTTGCGAAGACTGCAACAGTTGGCAGGGACGAGTCTATAATACCTACTGCTTCGTATCCCACATCAGGTCCCAAGTCGGACCAAAACATCGCTTGATGCAGATATGGTTTACCTATGACAACAAAATTCAAGTGTCCCTTTATACTTTATTCTCTTGCAGTTAAACATTTCGGAGATATTCATAAATTCAATTACCTGCACCGGTCATATTTTCGCCTGCTAATCTTCCAGAGACAACGGCATGATCATGATGTTCGACCCTTCGCCTGCCAAGAATAACATCATAGAAACATGCTGCATCACCAGCAACCCAAATATTGCTTCTTGCCTCTAACTCAGCATTAACGAGGAATCCTCCTATTTTAGAATCCGTCTCTAAACGGGAAGTTTTCGCCAGATCTGTATTTGGTTCCGCACCTACTGCTACTATCACTCGATCAACATCCATCTTAACAATGAAACAAAACAAAACAAAACAAAGTCCATTAGTCGCAAAAAAGTACACGAAATCTTTTAAAATCACATGTTAACATACAGTTTCACCACCAGTGAGAACGAGAGACAATCGATCGTCTTTATATCTAAAATCTTCAACTTCTTTGCTAGGTACAATTTTAACACCTTCGGCTTCAGCCTTTTTCGTGGTCCACTCGCTTAAGTATTCCGGTAATACTTGAGCCATTATAAATTTTTCTCTGAAGATCTGATAAATGTTTTTAGATTTATCTGTTAAAAACAAATTTTATATTAATAAAATAATTTTTCAAACATTATTTCGCCAATAAATAAATCAGAACGAAACGTACAATTCTTAGCAAGCACACAGGCGAGTTCGGAGCCCAGAAATCCGCCACCGATGATAGCGATATTCTTACATTTGAGGTCGGATATACTTTCCTCTAGATCAAGAAAATCTTCCTTTGTTCTGTATGTTGTGATCTTATCTTTCACACTGTCCTGAGTGGATTCAAATACCGGAAGATTTTTTGGCGATGAACCTGTAGATGCAATTCCATATAAAAAAGATCAAATTCTATATTTGTAAAATCTTACTTTTATATGTTCAATGAAACTCACCAGTTGCTAAGAGACACTTATCATATTTTATTTCATAACCATCTTCGAGAATCACCGTTTTATTTATAGCGTCGATTTTCGTTACTTTCCAACCTGTGGCTACAGCAACTCCACCTTTCTCAGATTTCATGAGATTATCAATGGTCAAATAGAACTCACGTGGTTCATAGAATATGCTACGACATAAATGTACAGAAAAATGTTATGTATATGTAAAACTATCATTATTGTATTAATAATATTGTATAATTAATATTTTTTGGATGATGTAATTATTTAGTAGCCTGTCAGAGAGAAGAAAGTGCATTACTGGTGAATCAGCTGTCCGGAATATGTTAGATTTATTAAACTTTACCTCCTCTGAGTTCCATTCCACTGGTTAAAACGTAATTGCTGTGTTGTATCTTTGTCTGTACTGTACCAAAGTTCTTTGGATAATGGCGGTCTCATATATGGAAAGTCCTCTTCCTCTGTTATTACTAGAACCTGGCAAAGAAAATTTTTATTTGTGCTGTATATATAAGGAAATCAGTTTCAATATATTATACTATTGACATACTGTAGCTTTGGGATCCCTAGATTTAATTGACCTAAATGCTGAAAATGCAGCTGTTCCACCACCTATTAATAGATAAGGTACTTCTTGGGGTATCAATTTCGATTCTGCTGGAGTTTTCACTTTCTGTCTAAATCTTCTAGGCTTCCTTTTTTCCTTCTTTTTAGAAACTACAAATGATACAAATAGCATATTTGATATGAACTTTAGTATCCTATCAAAATAATTTTTGTTTTAATGATATTTACTTATAAGCTTATTTTTTAACTCACCTGCTCCATTATCTTTTGACCCAAATGTTGAGAATAGCTGTTAAATATTTCCAAAATCAATTAGAAATATAAAGAACAAATTGGTGTGATTGGTACTGTTAAGTATAGAATTATCAATACACACCGTGTATCCAGCAACTCCGGTTACAACCAAGGCAGCCAGCAAGTGCCAATACTGAAATTGATATTTTTTGCCACCTCCATCACCCGATTGCTTTTGCTCTTGATTACAATTCGGAGGACAAGACCCATTACGTAATTCACAAGCAGGAACCTCTTTTTGTGGCTTGGAATATTTAGATTCAGGCACACATTCTTCAGGTTTGATAGTGGTGCCTCGTGACTTTTTATTGCTCACATCGCTACTGTAATGTAACTTGCTAATATTTACAATCCCTGCAAACATTTTTATTTAGCTATTAAAAGAACATTAATCAAAAAAGATGTTATCAAGGGGAAATCTTTATTGATCAAAGGCAATTATCAATGATAATGCAAAAAAGAAAAAATAAGATGAGACATACTATATACGACAATCACAACTGATCACCAAAAAATATAAAGCGTAAGACAAAAAAAGTGCAAAAGAGCGATTTATCCTAAAACATGATACAATTTTCTCTCTTGCGTTACATCATGTGCTTGCTGCCTACTTCAGAGCAAACAAGCCGCGTGGAAACTTTTACTGTAAACACAGTTCCGACTGCCCGGAAGCTGCGATTAATACGGTCGCGCAAATGCGCCGTAGACGGTGCGAAATCAACGACACAAGAAGCATAAGTCGAACAGAGTCTCTTTACTACCGAGAAAAAACCGGTCATAAAATAGGCGGGAAACGAGACGAGCTCTCCCGAGAAGTCTCGTGACCATCGCAGATCCTAAGACAGTGCGAAATGCGTGCGAAGCAGATCGCGGCTGCGAAAACGTCGATACGTACCCACGTAATTAACCGGCTGATATAAACGAGTCATATGCATCAGCCTGGACGATAATCGGCCGATGACTCTACCACAGACGATCATTTTCACCGGGTCCACGTCGTCCGTCCGTTTCACTCAATATGGTGGCGCGCCTTCCCTCAGCTGCTGCCGTTACTAGTGTATACCTGCTGGCTACTGCTGCTGCTCTCGGCCTCGACCGGAAGAACGAACTCGACGATGCACAACATGGGACACTCCATCACACGGGACACCTATTCTACTACTTGCTTGTTCGTCCGTTTGTCTGTTTTCCTTCCTCTCTTGGCTGCTCTCTATCGTGCGTACCCTCGCATCGGGTCGACCGTCCTGTCGGCTCCGACCACCAAGACCTACCGAGAGCTAGCCACGTGATTAAGGCAACAATGTCAAACGAATGGACATAGAGAGTATATAAATTTTACAAAAGCCCTTCGCACCCCGCCGAATTTGCGAGTGCCTTCGTTTACCCGGGCATGTATGCACGAATCTAACCACACAGAGCACCACGCGCCGAAACCGCACGGGACGAATCGGACTGGCTGAGCGTGGCTAACTTCAGACGAGTTCGGTCCGCCGGTCAATTGATAATAGCGCCATGAGAATCGATGAAATATGACGCACGAAAGAGGAAACGAATGGATTACGTTTTCATTGAGGTTAACAGAATCTTTGGAATCTGCAATATCAGGTTTATATTTTTTTAATTTTTCTTACATAACTTCTCTTATTACCGGCGTAACGCCATCATGTGGCCATCATTTATCCGCGATAATGAAAGCGATTTTTACTAGACACTGTTAGATGGCGCCAGCTACCACCTTTCACGTCCATCTTCCCGAAAGCGTCATCTGGTCGATTGGTTCTTTCGCTTTGCAGCCATGGAACGGATAAGATACGAAAATGGCGCCATTAGCTTGCAGAGAAACGTCTTCCAAATTCTCCTATAGATTTCTCACTTGTATTCGGCAACAGGCTCGCTTATAAAGAAGAGCTTAAGTCTGATCTGACATGCATGAGGTATGTAGCAGTAACGATATCAAAGAAAGAATGATCTAAAGATGGTATTAATCGGTATTAGGTCGTTATGTGGCGTCTTTTCTTGAGCGTTACCGTTGAAAATAATAGACGGTAAAATGGTTCTCAGATATATGCGCTGAACATTAAGAAAATAACAACTTAATTCGCAGATATTAGTACATACGTACGCATATCGGTATCGATCAAGTAGAAAATTTGTTACTCGTTCCCCACCTCCCCCTTCTCCTTCTAACCTACCTAAACATATATGTAATTCAATTTTTGAGCTTGTGCCGCGTCTATCTTGAATTTATTTCTGACGTTTTGTGAACATTCCAATTCATTTCTTCAAGGAGAGAAACGTCCAGAAATCCAGAATAGTTTTTCGATGTTTTCCTCTCGGAAGGAGTGAACTGGAATGTTCACGAAACGTCACAAACAAATCCGAGATGGATGCAGCACACACATACACACACACCCACACACTTAAAGCCCGAAAATCAAATAAAATATTTCTTTACATCGCAAAAACCTAAAAATATCAAATTTAAACATATATATCAAATGCTATCATTGAATTAAAAAAAATTCATTATAAATATAATACTGTTCTTCTATAATATATTTCTTTGCATCGGTTTCATTAGATTAGATTCAATTATCATTAGGTTCAATTAGACTAGATTTTATCAATGAACTTGTTTCCAAATTGTGTGAACTCCAATTTACGTGACTTCCGGTCATTGTGTCGGATCGAATAAGCGAGTGTGAACTCGACGATTCTGCAACGATTAGACCCAACACTTTTAAAGAGACATTTTTCAAACATAACACATATATTTAACAAATGTTTTTTTTTCACAGCATTGTGAATATTATTATTATGAAATATGATTGTGTTTATCGGAATGATATCCGCGCGAGCTGTTCGCGATATCGATATTTAACGTTTGATTGTATATAATCATGTACGGGAAAACGCTTTAGCAAAAAAGAGCAAACATTTCTATTAACGTTGACTCCTCGCCATTATTGTTAATACGCATGTACTCCTCTCACGGTTATCATTCGATCGATTGAGTTTAATTTAGTCGAGTCTCGCCTCGGTTTCCGAGCACGATAACTATAGAGCATCAATATTTAATAGTCGATACTTAGTTTTTAATCACACGTGTAAATAAATACATGCAAATATTACGATATTGATGGGGAAAGATGCAACACAGTGGGGATTTCCCGGCGATAGGTTATGTATGTATGAATCTCGTATTAATATAGTTGCGCAAATATAATTACTGCAGCTCTCTCTCTCTTTCTCTCTCTCTCTCTCTCTCTCTCTCTCTCTCTCTCTCTGTCTCTCTGTCTCTCTCTCTTTTTCTGTGCCTCTTTTCCTCTCTTTTCTGTTCTTTCGCGCGAGTAATCTCGCGTAAGCATACTTCTCTCTCGATTTCTTCTCCGTAATCAGATATTTAAACACGAATAACGACACAAGTTCAAACATCGGACGAATAAACATTATTATACTACTGATAACGTTACATGCGCAAATATGCACATGCGAATGGCGCGCGAACTTTTATTCGCGAAACGTGCGAAACACTCTTCGTGTTAATTCATGCACAAAATCACATTTAAGATTATTATAAACCGCACCATTGTGCAGGCGACACGATAATCGATTTAATTAATATATAAAATATGAACTATTCGATCTGATAACTGTTCGACAATAGTATAACTTTTGAAACTTAATCAACACTCAACCGCTCGTCCTTCGTGTCAGAATGAAAATTTGCATGTTCCTATTCTTAACTCTAGTTGCCATCGTCCATTGGAAATGCCTCGAATAGCACAAGATGTTCTCGGATTACCCTGGACGTATTCAGGGACCACCTGGAACATTCTCCAGACACTTTCGACACGTTCAGAATGTTTTTGGAAATGTTTTTGCCTCGTACTCTATTTGAGATGGTAACTCGGAAATCCGATCGCCAGGATCTAACACAGCCTCGCGATCCATCATCGACAAACACGTGGTATACTCAACGAAAGCGCCTGTACTCAGCTCGGTACACATACCGAGTCGAGTACGGTATGTTTTCGTTGAACATAGCACGGCGAACAGGGGGGATGCATTATGGAGTCGTTCGAAAAAGGTTTCCACATCGAAACGATCCTGTTTTTCGTCGGCTGTCCTATTACTGGCGTTCGGATAGCATCTGAAACGACCGGAAAGTTTCTAACACTTCACCAGACGACCGGACGAAGTCGATCCCAATCGAGAGAGAATATTTTTCACGTCTCGCGCGGAAATACGCGCGAGATCGCTTTGCGATCGGAAGAGATTGTTATCGTCTGTCTTATCCGCCGCCTGTTCCTCTCGCCTGATCTCTGTCTAACTATTTGTTTGCAGGTGACAACACACGGAAGTCATCTAAGTTACTTCTCGACAGAAACGTTCATCTCCGTGCACGTGGGGCCACTTGCGACGTCCTCGGTGCTTTTAAGCACTGGACCACTCCGCTTGCGTCGCGGCGCTGCATAGCTCGAGAAAGGTCCGGAGGCAGCCGCAACAGCCAATATGTCTGCGTGTGCTGCAAGTGAGTCGCCGAGCTCGAATAATTACTTTTTCGTAACCGCCGTTGCATCGACGTGATTTATAAGTGACTTGCGACACGTGGAAAACGATCCTCGGTTTATTCTCATCGCCGACTGGTGTGACATATTAAGTTCTTATGGAATTTTATGTGCGGTTATTTCAGGAGACGCACGTGTGTGTCTTAATAACTTGTACATGCATAATCAGTTTACATTTTTTTTTATTACATATTTTTTATTACATATTACACATTTTTTGTTTACATTACATTTTTATCGCATATGCCTGGATATTCGGTAAAAAAGTTATCTTTCGCGATTCTCAGCGAATCATTGATCACCTGTATGATTCAGAAGTTGGAAACCAATTCAGGGATTAATTTGTTGCTGTCGAAGAAACATGGATTTTGCATTTTGTTAGCACTTTTCACCGGCGCATATATAATTCTTTTATCCTCCTCTCTCTCCACCTATACATTCGCCTGCAATAAATACTTAGGTATTTACATGAAAATCAATATTACGTTTGTATATCTTTTACATTTTTACAACTTACATACCTTTGTTTTCTCTTCGAAAGCAAATATGTACTATTATGTAACACAATAATACATTCATCATATTATTGTATATATATATATATATAATCGCTGAATCGCAGAAGTCGCTGCGCGTGTTGTTTTAAATTGTGGTTTAACCAATACCGATTTAAACTGGTTTAAACATGTGTGAATTTTACGAAGAAACAACATTGCTTTTTTTTCTATTTCGAGACGTGACATGAAACGCGTAAGGAGAGAGGGAGGAGATTTCGAAATGATAGTAGACTTCCAATATCGGAACAAATGTATTGGTCGATCCCTATTGCAAACACACGCTCGAGGAAAATTCACCAATTCAACTTCTTCCGGATTAGATCCGATATCGTTCTCCTGAAAGTAACAGTTGCATTATTAAGACGCGAGATCTGGAATGATACCACGTTTGACGCGAAGAAGATCGTTTCACCATCGCTCACCTGTCGCATATGCAAATGGCGATGTGATTCGAATCGATGCAATGACCGCCGGCTTTTCCCATTGATAAGCAATTTGCGCTGCAAGCGCTATCGCTGAACTCGCAAGTGAGCCTACGATATCTTCCGGCACGTTCTTCCAATGAGCTATGTAAGAGCTTCAAGAGTTTGTATCCGTCTTCTAAAATTCCGCTTTTTATTCGTAAACTAATATTAAGATCAATGGCCGTATCTTATATGCGCAAATTAATTTACTAAGTAATTTAATACCGCTCACTGTACTACGTTATTTTGCCGTACTACGTTACGGTATGCACAAATGCTCCAGCTGGCGCTGCCACGACAGCAGTCACGACAACGACCAGAGAAGCGGTGAAAACATAAGGCCTCATGATCACGAAACTCTTCGAGACTCAATTAAAACAACTAATTATTCTCTCGTTACTTACTCAATCTTATATTGTAAGTGTGAGAAGACCTTAACCTCTTCACCTACGATATCGTGTGAGATTCGAGGAATTCGGGCCAAACATAAAAACTATGAGTGAGGGCTCTGTACGTTTATCGGTACAAACACAACAAACACGAGTCAGGCTCGTAGTACGTAGATCGGGCCAAACGTAAACAACACGAGTCAGGCTCGTGGTTCAATTGTCGCCGATGCCTTTCCATCTCAGTTACGTGTTATTCTTGATTCATATTCGCATGTTCAAATATATTTCCTTAAAAATATTAGAGAAAAACGCTATAATGTCCAGGTAATAAATCATTTTTGTTCATTTTTGTTCACTAATAAATCGTTCGTAATTGTTTCCCAGACATCTTACAAAATTAAACCAGTTATACCTCACACATTATGCATATAGATGTATGCGATTGGCACAAGTTCGAGCACATGGCCAAACAGCTAAATGGCTCGACGCGTAACTGACCTTGCTGTTGATTGTGGCACGTGCCATCGGAATTTAAATCGTAGTACAAGGAGTCAAGATCGAAATTCACCTTCGAGCTTGATTATCTAAAGATACGATTTTGAAGATGAGACAATGAAGTCACGTCTGATCGCTAATGTATAGCGAATCCGTGTTATAATCGCAGAAATCGATACTCGACTTCGAGTGGGAGACGTGACGGTTTGTACGCGTTGACTGGCGTGCTGCAGCGTCAAAGTGAATTTAGTCGGTCAAGATCTGTTATACGACTTAATCTGATCGAAATTACGTATGCAGCAACGCGGGAGAAGAACGAGAGTTACGTAATTCAATTTACTGAAAACGAAAAGAATTAAAGCGTCGATAATGAAATGTGCTACGCGTAGTGCGATCGATCGCGATACAATATCCGGTGCTTTGTTTTGCGACGATATGAGAATTTACCCGTTTCACTATCCCACCCGCTAGAACAACAATTACGGCAACGACAGCGTTCGCCGGCAGCGCGTATTTGTTTTAATAGATAGCATAAATATTTTTCTCATCTGCATACCACGCGATTTATTGCTGACGATATTTACGTATTCAAAATGTGCGCGCGAGTATAACAGAAGTTATAACTAAAATTCCACTATATATCGTTAATGTTTTCTTTTTCTTTTCTACAACGCGAGGATTTGTAAATAAATTTACAAATCTCTACAATCTGAAAAACGATTTCTATTATTAAGAGTAAAAGTATAGAATTGAACGTTGCTATATTCGTATTCAATTTTCCGATGATTATTGAGAATTAACAATTAGAAGTTAAGAATTTATGCGCGAATTTGAATTTGAAATACCTGAATATATGAGAACTTAAACAATGCCGAATATTTTAGGGACTTCAACAGAGAGCCCCGTTTGACTGTTTCTGCAAGTTAATAGATAATGCAGATGGCGAAACTGCAGCGTTCAAATCGAGAAGTTATCAGACAGCCAAGCCAGCTTCTATTGTCGCACAAAAAAAATCGACCGAAGGGTGGTTGTAACACGCCAGAACGCACCGAGTGTATCGAAGGTAATAGTTCTTCGATTTTCAATAATTACAATTTCTCGGGAAAACGTTGCTGATAAACCATGAATATGCATACATTTTTTTTCTCTTTCTTTTTCATCACAATTAATCTTTCTAATGTTGATAAATAATTTAGAATAAAAAATCGGTTCATTATATACTCGTAATTGTTAAGTTTTTCTGCTTAAACCGTTTTAATGTAACTCTGAAAATTAATGTTCTCTTATCATCAATTTCGCATTGTTTAAAGCAAAAAATTATTAATATATCTAAAAAGAGAATGATGGAACTTTACGTCAATTTTGACGAATATGAATTTTGATAAATGTTCACTCGTGAATATATGATAAAACATTTCTAGAATGATCGCTTAAATGTCATATATAATTAACTTAGCACTAGAAGCGAAATACGCAAGTTTTTTTCCAATTCATCGAGCAATGATGCTCTAATTCGCGTATTCACTTTTAATTATGGTACGTAAACAGAATAATGGCGACAGTATTTAAATTAAAACAGCACGTAAAGTGTTCGCGAGTTGTCTTGAAAAAAAAAGGTTATATTAACAATACGGTACACACTCTTAAACGTGATAGCGACATCACCATCAAATATCATGACGGACGGCCAGAGGGAATGGGAAACGGGGGGAAGGGGGAGGAGATAACCGGCATACCACAAATGACACATCGAAATTGCGACTTCTGACGATCAAGCGACATCGAGCGTAAAATTTTCATGACAAATATTTGATTTCCCGTTTAACGCTGAATTTCATGTCACTGGTGTTGTCGTACCACGTAACGAATAATAGACAATTTCCGACGACGTGTAACGTTGCAATCATAACGATCGGAAAATCAGACGGTGAGAGACCTGGGATACAGTTCGATTACATATAGTTGACGATATTATCTAATTTATATCTTTAAACAATAACACGTTGATACGATGCTCTTCGACATCGCTGTTACAGATATGCAGTTACCATGTTGGGAAACGTCAAAATATGTGATCTACTCCGTCACGAAAGAGCTCGGAAAGAGCAATGTCTCGACAAACAGTCGCGGATGTAAAGAAAAAGAACGAACGGAAAGCGGCTTAATAATCGTTCGTCTACATGGTGAGTAGTTGTTTTTTTCATCATTTATACCTTCAAATCTTCTAATTCGTCAACGAGTCTGCGCGTGTGTCCGAACGGTGAATCTCAGGATAAGAAGAGTGCAGCTGGCAGTATTTATTAGCTGATAATAAGTTTTGCGTTTATCAGAGATCGTCGATTTTAATTAAGACGTACCACAGACACGTATACCCCATAGATCTCGATGGGGAGGGGAGAAAAGCGTGGTCGACAGAGAAAGAAAATAGACGGCGGAATGGACGGGGCAAAGTGGAAGGGGGAGAGAGGGGTAAGGGAAAGCGGTGGGAGTTGATAGAAAGAAAAGTGGGAAAATGCGACCGGGAAACCAATATGCTTTGTGCTTCGGCGTGCAATTAAACGGCCGAGGGAGTTTACCGGCGATATTTTTCGACCAGCGATTATTAGGATTTTTCTCCCTCGTCCCCTGGGGCGTAACCGGATGATTCTGCGGTCTGGAGGGTCCTCGAGAAACAAATGCGGCGGCGGTGGCGGCGACGGCGGCGGCCACCGCGTGTACGCGCACTCTCTTTCTCTCCGCGCAGGCTTTCGCGCGCGCGGCTTTCATTAAAAATCGGACTCATCATTCATATCCTCTTCGTCTTCTTCCCCTTCGTATCTCTCTACGCGTCTTTGTCCCCCTTTGGCACTTCTCGTTTCTGACGGGCCCGCTGTCCACTCGTTGAAAATGATTTCCTGCGTACGAGCGTTTGCCATTCAACCGCTATTTAGACGGAGAATACCACTTGCAGCGCATGTGCGCTCATACATTGGTAAGCTCGCGATAAAATTTTACCACGACACGAATCGCGAATATCTAATTTGTCGTTCGAAATTTCTGGACTTTTCCGAGACCGCTTTTCCCGCGGGCTCATCGCCGTGATGAGCGCGTACAGACGACTCTTCGGCCGCTTTAATAACAATTATAACAATAATAGGCTTTATTAAGACCTTTTTGTCGCTCTAGTAACCGATTATTATATATATTTTTTTTTAATTCATTAAATTAATTCATATTCGTACTCCGTAGGAATAATTGCAATCTCAAATAAAGTTAACGATTCATCGCGAGATAACCGAGCTGAAAATACATTGTGTAATGATACATGCAAGAATATAATTTACAGAACACATTTCGAGTAATATGCAAAATGCACTCGTTCCAAATTATATATCTATTATCACCTATTATACATCGTGCGTGCAACGCGATGTATGGGTGTGTTATTTACAATTATGCGTTTACATTTCAAATAATATCGCGTACATATCAATCACAGGAAAACACTGCAGCGAGAAAGAAGCGAACCGGGAGGTAGAATAAAATCTATTTTCCGGTCAACGTTAATTGTAACGATAATCGCTTGATGTATTCCGCATTAATATTCAATATCACTTTTCACTTCCGTTGTACGTGTATGCATTTTTTCTTTTTTTATTTCTTCATGAAAAATAGAATATTCGCCAAAAAATATCATCAATATGCGCTATGTACTAAATATATTGGACGGTAAAAAAATATTGGTAAATTTACCTCGACTGATTTTAATTTGCTTTCTAGAATTTTTAATCTCGGAGAAACACGCGCAAGTTCCGAATTTGGGAATGCGGCGGCAATCTGAAAGGTTCGACCTGGACTGGTCGCACCGCACATCCCGATACAAAACAAATCCAGTAAAACGTTTCAATTAAACAAACAAATTAAACTGTTCACTTTCCGAAAATTTATCGTATTAGGAATCGATATTACACCCAGTGATCGTTTGTTTGACCATTTAACTGATAGTACAACGGAAATTAATATTACCGTTGTTCCCATCTATGTGCATCGATCTGATAAACAAAATGTACATAGTAAGCGATCGCGATCTCGCGTCGCGAGACGCAATAAATATGAGAAACGCGAGTGTGTATGTGTATGTACGTATAAATGTATATATGTACGATTTGTGACGTCATGAAATATACGACTCATAGTAGCGAAGCAAAACACACGGAAACGTTTCTCGCGTTAATGAGATAATGCCGCATTCGTTCACAATGAAATTATAAATCATGGCAATGTTTACAAATTAAGCGTTATGGACCAGGAGAGGCGCGTGACGCGACACGAGCGAGCGATTATCTCGTAAAAGTCATTGCGACAGGCTCATGCCGTTTTCGAGGACGCGCGTGTCCTCCAAAGAGTGCGATCAAGTCGATTTCGAAAGACGGTCTCGATCCTTCGATTCAACTGCTCGGTAGCGCGTAGTATTCGAAGCCACGATCGAAAGAGGAAAAGGGAGAGAGGGAGAGAGAGAGAGAGAGAGAGAGAGAGAGAGAGAGAGAGAGAGAGAGAGAGAGAGAGAGAGAGAGAGAGAGAGAGAGAGCTTTGTATGACGTAGTAAACGTGATTACACCTGTCACTTTGCGAAGACGCGTGGCGGTACGATTGCGAGAGAACCCTCGACGGCCGTCGCTGCTGTTGCGGGAGAGAAAAGAGACTGCACGGACAAAAGAGACGTCCGATTCCCCCGGTCGTCGTCATTAACCGCAACCTTCGACGTGCTCTCGCACTTTCTACATGGCCATCAAATCGCCATCGTAATATTTTCGATTACGACGACGGTTAGTAGGCCGTCGGTTACATCCACTCGGCGTGATTTACATTCCCCTCGTTACGATCAGTTTATTCGTGCCGTACAAAACATTCCGATTTCATTTCGTTCTCGTCCAGCTCCAATTCCATTTCCGGGATCGACAAACGAAGAGAGTCGCGTAATCTTATAAATATATTTCCGCGAATTAATTGAGGTGGGCTCACGCGGGACGGCATATGTGGCGGAACATCGATCGCGTTTGACACGCGAGACGTTTCTTGCTAAAATAACACGTTCAATCAAAAGGCAGGTTTGTATCAGGTCTTCGCGCAGCCACTTACTTCCGCATCTGTGGTCGACTTTTATTTAGTCTGCTTCACTCCTCAATCACGTGGCGACTTTTCCTTATTGAAATTATCGATCGCACGCGCCGAACGCGCGCGCGCGCGCCCGAGCAAGTGAGCGAGCGAGCGAGCGAGCGAGCAGGCGGGGAGAACCATCGCATCGCGGTAGGAGCGACCGTCGTCGTTAACTTCAGAAGCCACGCAATCTTCCGCCGGGTGCATTAAGCGTTCTCCTCACTTTCTATCTCACGGTATTACCGGCACTTAGGGAATTCGCATCGCTGATATTTCCGCGATAAAAGCGCGCGCGCGGCACGGATATTTATAAACTATAAACGTTGAACGGGCAATTGGGCAATAGCGGACGCATGGTGCGCTGTGTGAGAAACAGGTAACGCAACGACGATGAAGACGACGTTGTGGAAGTTTTAGAGCCCACGTTAAATACCTGTGGAGTAATTATTATAGGCGTGCGCGCGAGTACGCGGATTTTCGCAGTGGCGTTGTTTGCGCGACTTGCGAATTAGCAATTTACCCACGTAAAGTGCTCTCGAAACCAGAATGGGGAAGAGATAGAGAGCGAGAGAGAGAGAGAGAGAGAGAGGGAGGAGGGGGAAGGACGCAGAAGTTGTGAGAACAAGAGAGAGAGAGAGAGAGAGAGAGAGAGAGAGAGAGAGAGAGAGAGAGAGAGAGAGAAAGAGAGAGGAGAGAGTGAGAAGAGGGGAAGGGTGAGAGGGAAACCGATCGGCGTCCCGCTCTTGCTGCAGGATAAACGCAATTTGCTCGAAGGGAGGCTAATGCAGGAGTTAGTAGACAGGCGGTGCTGTAGGTCACGACATAATCCGATTTCCCGGGCGTTAATACGGGCGTCCCGGACCAGCGTCCGCGTGTACCCGCCCGTTACTTCTAAACCGGCCGTTTCCACGGTACAAGCTTCCGGACTCTTAACGACACCCGATATCGCCCGTTGTCATTAATAACATCGCCTGTGCCTGCCTCTCGAAGCCGCCGCCCTTTCGAAAAGTCGGCTTGAATGGATAGACATAACTTTGCTTCGCCCCGAGACATATCACCCGAAGGACATAGCGCGCGAACAATCTTTCTGTATGCATTAATAAGTACACAAGACGACGGATAATGACGGATAATAAGATATGATTGTGAGCGCGCATGATGAGGAAACGACGTACAGTCTCGGTGGGAGAAAGATTGGAGGAGGAGAAAGATATCGCGTAACATCTTTGTCTCGATGAATTTCAGATCGCGTTCAACAGTATCCAACAGAAAAATTTATCTTTGGGGTATTATCAACAAATTTCCCTTCTATCGGATACGTTTGGAAATTCATCGAGCTAAAAGTGTCGCAATCTTTTTTCCATTCGCGGTGAACGTTTAGTATGTGAGCGATATCGCGGAATCGAGAGAGATGGAAAAATCACAAAGTTCGCTGCATTTCCCGGCAAGGAGAAACCGGCACAACGAAAAAGCGACATGGATAAATTAGGTGAGACGGGCGCGTAACGCGGCAGGTATAAAACTAAACGCGTCAGAATCGAAAAAGAAAGATCAGTCGAACGCGAACGCACACATGTGATCGCGTTAACTTCAGACGTCTGCTGCAACAATCTTATTTTTTGGACTCGTCCCGAGGTGCGAGGATACAGCGGGAAAACAAGAATAAACAACAACAACAACAACATGGTGCCGGAGACCCAGAAAAACTCCAGACTGGGGGGGGGTTAACGGGGTCGCTCCGCTCGGACAGCCGTTGCGTCCCTTTCTTGCAACCTTCCCTTAAATCGTCCCGGTCTCTCGTACAACCCCCTCTCTCCTCCTCCCACACCACATTTTCTTCTGTTTCCTTCGTACCGTTCCGGCCACTCCGGAACACGTTTCGGTCGATCGATTTCGCAGTGGATACGCAGGCGGTCGGAACGGCGGAGCGCAGGAGAAGCCGGAAAAGCGCGCGTAGAGGGTAGCGCGCGGACGAGTTTGGGGCGCCACGGAGTGGGCGGGACGAAGGAAGGGGGGCGAGCTGGCGAAGGGGGCGAGCATACAGGTCGGAAAGGAAAAAAAGGAACGCTGCCGCGGAAACGAGATCGCGAAATAAAAGGGTTGCTAGAGCCGAGTGCGGAATAGAACGGGAGAGAGAGAAAGGGTGAGAGACAGAGAGAGAGAGAGAGAGAGAGAGAGAGAGAGAGAGAGAGAGAGAGAGAGAGAGAGAGAGAGAGAGAGAGAGAGAGAGAGAGAGAGAGAGAGAGAGAGAGAGAGAGAGAGAGAGAGAGAGAGAGGGAGAAGGGGGGAGGGATGAAGAGGGACTGCGAGAGGCGGGGAAGAGCGGGAGGAGAAGAGCGAGAAAGAGGAAGGAAGAAAAAGGGACGACGGAGACCGGAAGTGCGAGAGACAGAGAGGAGACGCGGGAGACCACGTTCAACTACCCACCTACGGGGTGAAGGACGGCTCGTTTGCTCCGGCCTCTTCCACCCCCGTGAGCCAACTACCCCCGCCGCCAACCGCCTCTCTTTTTCCAGCGTTTCTCCCGCCGCTGCCTCTTTGCCTCTCACCGTGTCTCCCGTAGCTTTCGTCTCCCTCGTTCCTACATTTGAAAGCCACCCTCTTCCCCTCTGTTTCTCTCACACCGTGTGTTTCTTTCTCTCTCTCCGCAGGGGAAAACAAATTCACCGTGGTAGGTGGGCGAGCGCTCCCTTCTTTTCCTCCCCGTCGCGTCCGCCTACCCCGTCCTCCCGTGGCAGTCGTCCTCGCTTTGAATGTAACTAATTAGTAACTACGTTCAGCGTGACGTAATAAGCAGACGGCTTCTGCCGGCGAGCTCGCCGCGGCGTGCGGTGCGCTCGTTATCGTTTTATTTCGAACTTTTCATCCCCCCCTTCCCTCTGGCTCCCATCGTTCGCCTGTAGCCTCCCGTTCGCCATCGTTCGTGCCGACGACGATGACGACGACGACGACGACGGCGACGACGGCGACGACAACGACGACGACAACGACGACGACGACGACGACGACGACGACGACGACGACGACGTCGACAACTGCATCCCGTGCTTCTTTCGCTCTTACCGTGCTTGCCTGCTCTCGCCTCCTTCTCCCTCCACCCTTCGCTTTCTACCAACCCCGCTTTTTTTCAACGCCCTCACCGGGGGCTGAAAAGAATTCGATGCTACCCGTTCTTAGACGAGACCGCAACAGTCGCGCAAAACCATATCTCGGTGTGTGCGCGCGGGTTTTTTTCCAGGCGCATTCTCGGATTCCGCGGACGAGAATAAGACAAAAGAAAGAAGAAATTGCTAAGTTCGAAAACAATTGCGCGAGAACAAATCCCTGCGCCGAATGTATACCGTACGTGTACCGTGAGTGCCCATGGGATCTGCCTGAAAGATAAATAGTAAAACGTAATATAATTCGACGGTTGCAAAAGTCCGTGCGAAGAGAATTTCTATTTGCCATCTCATAATTCTATCGTCAGTACGCAGTTCTTTGTCGATTCACGCCATTCCACGCTGCTTAACCTCTCGCAATTCGGGAAACAATAATCTCGCGTATTACGTTGGACACAAAATGACAATGCGGATCTACCGAAAATAACAGTCCGCCGCAGGGTCAAGCGGCAGAGGGAGAGGGAGGGGGGGTGGGAGATCAGCTCGGGTGTCTACTGTTCACAAAACGAGCTCGCGACGCGCGGGAAATCGTCGCGACTCGACGCACACGGTCGCTCCGAGCGGCTTCAATTTTCGCGAATCCAGAAGTTCGCTCGCGAAACTCCTGGAGTCAGGGCGAGCCCGGTCGTCGCGCGGCACGAATATGTAACTTCGGCCGCGATTAAAACTGCGCGAGAGCTGCGCTGCTGCGGCGCGAATATCTCCCGTGATAGACGGTACGAGCGGGAGTTTCGCAAATACGGGTTGTTCCGGCCGATCGGCCGTGCCGCCGGGAATACAGCGTCATGAAGAGACGATAATTAATTGCGTACTCGCGCTATCGATTATTTATATCGCGCCAAGTATAACGTGGAACGAATACACGGGGCACGCGGTTCAAATGCGCGACTGCGTAATCCCTCCTCTTCCCGAATAGGCTCGTGTCCCTGTTTTTTCGTTGAAGATCACGCCGAGAGACGCGTGACACCTCACTCGCATCGTCGTCATAATGTCTCCACTTTATGTCCGTGAAATTTTAATATGCGCATTTTACAAATCGCCAGCTCTCGCACCGAGAAGTGCAATTTTTCTAGTTTCGAATTGGCGACGCTATCTCTCGCCGAGAGACGACGTCATCTGCAAATCGTAAATACACTCACCTTACATAATCCCCGCGGCGCGTTCGATGCGTATCGTGCGATCTAGAGTCAAGTCGGACTCCGAGAGCGGAAATTTCTCAGATGTCATTATTCCGCCTTGATCGCGCGCGCGCGCGACTGTCGGTTCTCCACCGCTCGATCGCGGCCGTAAAGCACGCGCGCGCGCGCAATAGATAGTTATTCCGAGATTTTTCACAGAAGCCATTACCTCCGCCCGCGGCGATTCTCGTCGTGTATCTCGCGGTAAGCGTGCAATCGGCGTGCAAACCGCCGCGGGAGCTTAATTATCGCCAAAAGCGAGACAGTTTCCTGCCGCGATCCTGTTTCGCGAGCCGCTCCCTCGCTCGCTCGTACGCTCAACGGCGGCCCCGCTTAACGGAGATTTTCCCTTTTAATCACGAGCGCCGTGCGCCGTCGTTCGCGCTCGCCGCTTCGAAACTTCCGCTGATAAGTCCTCTTATTCGTTGCCCACGGAGGCGAACTTTGGAGAGCGAGAAAGCTGCATCGGGCGCGCCGATATCGCCGGTACAAGGACTGTCTCGGCGATGGCGGCGGCGGCGGAGGCAGCCTGGGCACTAATTATGCCCCGGGAAAATCGAGCTGCGCCGCTTCTACGGCGGGAAAGGGGGCGAGATGGGCGGGCGAAACGCGGGGAGTGCCGAGTGGAAAAGTTGTCGTCGTGCGGCCGAGCGCGACGTCGCACGCTCGCGGCCCGTCCAGAAAGCACGTAGTAGCCCTGCAACTTTCGGGATTTATAATTAGTTGCTTCGTATCACCGAGCGCGCCGCACAACGCCGGAAATATACGGCGGATTTGTAAGCTTGTAAATGCGACAGCGTTCGCGCGAACGTCGAAGAGCGAAACCGTGAGAGCGGAGCCGAACGCGCGCGCTTGCTGCTTCAGCTGCCTCCTTCTTCTTCGTCTCCGCGCGGAAATTGCGTCGTCCTTGCGTCTCTCCGCCGCGCTCGGTTTATCTTTCAGCGCCGGTGAGTGCGTATCTTTCGAGCAACGGGCTTCGTTCTCTTTAACAGCAGTTCTGCTATTTCTCAGGATTTACTTAGGATTTTTGTTACGGCGATCGTCGGGACAAGGCGGAAGGAACTTTCGCATTTCCACGGTGGTAAAAGTAGAAATAATAGCTCCCGCAAACTCCGTGAAATACACGATCGCTATCATCGACCGTCGTGACGGGAAATTTACGTCGATCGCAATAATAATCGGCGCTTTCGGTGGTACTGGCGTGATGTGCGAAGATCTTCGTAGAAAGCACCGAAAGAGTGTTAATAACGATGCGAAATTTGCCGAGTGCTTTCTCGCAATCGTGTCGGAACGAAGACACTGATGTTTCGGTACATCCGTTGGATGCGAAAGAAACCAAACTAAACGCGTGTGTACGTACTTATCAACAGCTATCTCTTCCTTTCGCCCTTATGAGCTCTCGATGATAGCGGCACGTAAGGGAGAAATAAAAGTTGCCGCCGTCTTCCGCTATGTTCTTTGAGTCGGTTCCCATTAGGGATACGGAAGAAACGTCCGTTTCTTTATGTGTTAACGAGGGAACCCTCCCTGACGATCGTACGAATGCCGCGAAATGAGGGAAGCGGGGACGGCCAAGAAGAAAGAGAAATAAAGATCGCAGGGCGAGGCGAGTGCGAGGAACGGAAACGCGCTTCGTAACTCTTGGGAGGGTCGTATTCGCGTGTTACAGCGCGGAACACACATGTCCCCTCTTTAACACAACGCTCTTTTGTGTGTTACAAGTTATATACGTATTATCCCTCCTCCGCGGGTTTGTTTGTTTTGTCTCGCGTCAAAAGTGGAGCATTAACCAAAAGTTGAAAATCACTCAATGTCATCCGTTACTTAAAAATCACTCAATGTCATTCGAAAATATCTGCTTCGCCGCACGAAACTAACCGCGAACAATATCACTCGTCGCTAGAGATTAATTTTCGCGATCTATTAAGGTAGTCTCCGGTAATCCAGTAAAACACGAACTAAATGGATACCGTTCTACGTGAAATTAATCGTATTTCTGCTATTTTGGATGCGCGAGGAGAAAAATTCCGCGAGATCAGTAAAAAGTAGCGCACAACGAGGTGAAAATTCATTCTCTCCGTGCGAATGGATTTTCCGTAATATCCGCGCGCGCGTGCGTGAGTACGAGTGCCGAAATATCGCCAAGTTAAAAAAAAATGGAGTGGCACGAATTCTCGAAAAAAAAAAAAAAAAAAAAGAAATATCTGGGTCAACATGGGTCGTCTCGGGGAATCGTGTTTTCTCGTTAGAAAAAGGGATTTATCGAAGAGGGATAAATAACCGCGACCACAAATGGGGTCTCTCTCGCGCGGCGCAGTAAGAAAAAGAAGGAAAACGTAACGCCCCGAAGAAAGCTATTCTTCGTCGTGGGCCCTGATGCGTGCGAGGACACTGCCCCGGCGACTAAACTCGTCATTTTTCTGATTCGTCGTCGTTCGCTTTGTGCGCGACCGGCGACGATAAAAAAATGCCCTCAGCCCGTATTCCGCCATGTTCTTCGAGAGCGTAGAATTTTTCCGTGATATTTCGCCGCGGATCGAGTTATCTCGTTCCGCGGCGCTTATTGGGGCGGAAGATCGGATTCTACGTTGAAATTCCTGAATCGACGGCGATGCTTTTTGCAAAGGGTAACAACCGCGCCGAGCGCGAGCGATACTCAAATCCGCGCGCGCGCGCGAAAGCTCGGCTGCCGCGAAAAAAGCAAATCCGATCTGTAACCCGCGTTCGGTATATAAATCATAGTCCCCGGACGCGCGATAGCGCGATGCCTTGCGAGAGGTATCCCGCCAATTATTCGTTGACCGATTTCGCCCGGACAAAAGTTAAGCCCGTAAAACGTCATCGACGTGAAATTAAAGCTTCCGTGTACGCGCGCGCGTGCGCGCTGTGAACAAAAATATTTGCAGGAAGAAAAAATTCCGCGCGAGAATAGGATCCATTTATTTTTATTAGTTTCGGATTTTCCGCGCGAATGTGTAAACCCAACAAATCGTTTTGTATTATTTGGAGAAACTGCCGTCTCTCAAACAGATAGTTGACCATCGAAGTTTGCCTCGGATAGATGGGTGAGACCGCTAACAGCGGACTCCCGCAAGTAGACTCTGTAAGATGAACGAAACTGTGTGTGTGATTCGACGTTAAAACCGATATAATGAATTACACAATCCTGCTGTTCTATCTGACATTGCATACGGGAAATGTCTATAATTTTGGAAAACATCTTATTCGCTTGCCGCGAATCGAGGACGTTCAATCGAGCGTCGCGAGACGAGAAAATTGACGTTCACGACGCGCCTTAAGTTTCGCCAGGTTATCGAGGTGGAAGAGCAGATTCCACGCTGGCCGTTTCTCTCTCTCTCTCTCTCTCTCTCTCTCTCTCTTTCTCTCTCTTTCTTTCTCTCTCTCTCCCTCTCTCTCTTCCTCTCTTTTTCCCAGATTCCGCGATGCTGCATTTTGCACAAAGAGCGACAGCCGTTGTCGAGTCAAAGTCCGACGAATTTCGTAGCGCAATCGTAACGTTGCCGATAGAGAGAGAGAGAAAGAGAGAGAGAGAGAGAGGGGGGGGGGAGGGAAGGAAGGAGACGGGCATTTCGCTTTCCGGGAGAGGATCGGTGGGCTCGCAACGCGGTCAAATATCTCCCGTGCGTTTCCGAATATCGCTGCTCCGCTTTACGACGCGGCGGTCGGTCCGACCGATCGATCGATACCGTAAATTGAGCGTGACGAGTTTGCGGAGGCTCGCACGTAACACGCCGGATTCTACACGATCGAAAGCTCCGGCCGTGAGTGCATGCGCGTTCCCGGCTGCTGCCGTGACTCCGGGCTGCGTTGTTCTCACACATTGTGGAAGATGTCTGCAAAACACCGTCGTGTTTCTCCTCCTCGGGAGCTTGGGGCACACAATGCGCGGAAGAATCGCCGCAAAGTGCAGTCCTTCGCAGTCGTATGTATGTAGTTGGCGATACGAGAAATTGCCGCGACTTAATTCGCCGACTGCATTTTCCACGAGGTAGCTCTCGACACCGAGAGGCGTTACTCGCCAGGAAATTGTTTCCACATGATTACAAACACTTTAGGGAGAAGGAGGGCGAGAGAGAGAGAGAGAGAGAGAGAGAGAGAGAGAGAGAGAGAGAGAGAGAGAGAAGGACAGAACGAGACAGCGTTCTTTTCTTCGCGGCCAACGTAAATATCGGTTCATTGTTAGCTGTCGGAAAGGTGGAAAATTCCGAAAGCGCTTCTCGGTCGAGATGTTTATGGTACGGGATATTACGACACAAGGTCGCACAAGGATACAAAGTGCCTCTGTGGAGCACCAGCTCGAATCGCATCGCATATATCATTAATGTGCGGCGAGCTCGCCGTCGCCGTGCGTCGCAGAAATACATTAATGAAAAAAGAAAGGAGGAAAGGGGCGGGAAAGGAGGGTAAAAATGACGCTTCTTGCGCGGTAGCGTCGCCAGAGACCCGTCGCGTCATTTATATACGTTCCACGGCGCGCGGACAGTTATTTATCGCCGGCGAATAATTTATTCTCACGGGACGTCTCTCCGCGCGCGTCGGATACGCCACGTCGTGTAATAATAACGACGGCACCTTGGCGCATAAAAGAGAGGATCCGTCGAACGTTTCGCGTTCCTCGCGTTGCGAGCATAGTCGCCGCGGAGAACGGAGCATGTACCGGCCGGCTTGCATACCGAGAGTGTGCTCCTCTCCCCTTCTCTCTCTCTCTCTCCCCCTCTCCCTCTGTCCGTTGAATTGAGCTTAATGAGTTTCTCTCGGGTGTCGCACGCCGCGTATCTTGCATGTTTCAACCTCGTAAACGTCCACGATCTACTATTATTCGTTTCTATCGAATAATCGAATAAAGATCTGAGAGTATGGGCTGTAATCGGCCTGAATTATTCATGAGCAGAGCTTGGAACGAAAATTTCTATTTTGACATTAGCATAGACCGCGACTCGGCGGCGGTATTCAGCGGCTCTAATTCCAAGTCGCGGGGTGTTTCTCTCGGACGCGTGCGGCGTGGCGGGCCTCGCTTCCGGATCGTTTCGTGGCGAATCGATTCGGAACGGAGCCCTTCCTGCTCTCGGGATTCTCGTATATGTGCGCGATATCCCGTGAAAGATTACGGGCGACGCTCTCTCTTTCTCTCTCTCTATATATCTATCCTTAGAATCCGGACTTCATTGACCGATGAAAAATAGAGTAGACGCGCCGTGATCCCGGCTGCGGAAAGATTTCCTTCGCGTAAGATGATAGATCGGGGGAAGGGGAGGACGTGTCGGGACGAATGAATTTTCGCGAGTGGACCCCTCAACGCCGGATAAATATTTTAATAAATCTTACCGCCGTCACGACGTGTGTGACTCGGACCGGCGATTTTTATCGCTCGGCCCTGACCGGAATTATCATATTCCTCGCCGTTTTACATGGTAATCCGATTCCTGCGTATTTATATGTTATGTAACACGTTTCCTATTTTCATTATTATTTGCGCATTATATCTTTTTGCGCGCCACCATGCGTATTTATTTTGTGTATCGTCTGCATGCACCAATTGGATGGCAAAATCCTGTTGTGGGACTGCGAATTGTCAGAACTGAGAGGATCAGACCGGTCGTCGGATTAACTGGTCACAGCCCGAGACCCCACGTCACACACGTAACGTGCACGGTACCTTGACAGCTGCTAAAGTTCGCCGAGCGTATCGAGACCGATTGAACGCACTGACATTCACCAGCCACCTAATTTACCTCGCCTAGAAAAACGATCCGAGAACTCGGCACGAAGGTATCGTTCGCTGTCGCGCTCGGTCTCATCCTTAATAAAGCTAATTGCGAGTCCTCCACTCAGACTCCCCTTCTCCGGTCTTCTTCGGTTGCACCCTTCGGCCGTCTTCTCTCCTTTCAAGCCACGACTCTCGTTTCGTAATCGCCTATTAAGCCGACACCCTTTCCAATTTATAAGGTCTGCGTTCAGAAGGATGAGGCCGTACCGACGAGTCCGGTCGGATATTCGCGGGAGGAATGACCGGAGGAGACTGAGCTTCGATGCGTCGCGTCGAGCAGCGATGTTCGATTTAATTGTCAGAGCGAGTAATCACGCGCGAAAAGAGAAACGGGCGGTATGCGCAAATTTGCGTATCTCGTGTTTACTGATACGAACTCGATTTACGCGGGATTCTCTATGATCAGAGAATTCCGTATAAATCGAACCGAACGATAATTCGCTCAATCTCGTATTCAATAAAAAAAAACAGAGTTTATCTCGCTGAGATGTATTGATTCCTCGCAATCATATTGTGTCAGTATGCCCTTACATGTGAATACAATATAACGTATCGTCGGTAATATTTACTCTCTTATCCGCAACTAATTTATTTCTACAAGGCGCTTCTGCATGTATCTGCGCATATTTTGATGTAACATCCGCGGCAACATCTCGCCGTTCGTGCGCTCATTAAACGGGTACGAGTGAGGTTTCGTAACCGCCTGATGATGTCGCAGCGCCTCGTTGTCGGGAGTGCGCGTGCCGTGTCGCGCGGAAAATCGTTAACTGCCGGCGGAAAACGACGCGCGGGATCGATTATCCACGAGCCTCGCGGAAACTACCTTTTTTTGTGCGAGCCGCCACGCTGCTCTCCCCACGAGGCGAGTTTCACGGCGCTGAAGGAGCGTCATCGATCATTCGGTTCTTTAGAGCGCGCCGAAAGAAGCTCCTGCCGCGTCATCTCGCGAAGAAACCCCGCGAAGAAGTCCGGGCGATTAACGGACTCTCCACTTCACTCCGCCGACGTCGAAGAAATTGCGCCGTATATCATGATTTACATACGTACCGTTAACCATAAATTTTGCGGCATCACATGGGAAAGCATACAGTTCGCTCGTGGTAAATTAAAAATACACGAACGCGGTAGAACGTACGCGAGAGACGCGATGAAAAGTTAAAGGAATTTCTCTTCGATACGTGTTCTTTTCAATTAATTTGGTTGTATTCTTTCCATTTATTTGTTTTCCAATGCAGTCTCTGAAATATTCCGCGTACATGAAGTAAGAAACATTTATCGTTTTAAAAATCGAGAAACACGCATATAGAATTAACGCGTGTGTGTGAAATCGCTGATAAATGAAAGTGCAACATTAATACAATTCTACAAATAGGACTTTGGATTGGAGTGAAAAGCACACTGATTATCTCTCAGAATACATTGCCAAGTTTAGGATCAAATGTTTTGACAGAGCTGGTGCTCGCGCAACCGCGACGCTTGATTTTAACTGGTAACACTGCATTTCGCACGGCTAATTATCATCAGCTGGATCTCTCCTGCTGGGAAGTAATGGTCTCTCTCTCTCTCTCTCTCTCTCTCTGCCTCTCTTATCTCGCTTAAGAGCTGAATCTACATCTAATCAAATGCGTGGAAGTGTAGAATTATGGAGCAAGTAGGCACACAGAGTTTAAGAATCTCGGGTCGTTGCATTAAATGCTACGTAATGTTGCTAGGCACTGGATTGCGTTGTACGGCGGTTGATTTTGTTTTACACTAAGCTTCATACGTAAAGGAGAGAGAAAAAGAGCCAGACAGATAGAAATATGTAGTTCTCTCTATTTGCGCAAGAAATGCTTTTCCCGCGAATTACCGTGTAAATCGAAGTTCGCGTGCAAGAACCGCTCATATTTTACGGAAGTGAATTACTGCCGCTTTCATGCTAATTTAATTTGCGCGTCGATTTTCGGAAATGCGCTAATGCATAAATTGCGGACGAAAACGCGGCGTTATCTTAATGCCGCCGTCCCAAGCGCTCCAAATGAAAACACGTTTTTTAATATTCAACGGCATACGGCAGAATGTGAGATGTAAATTAAATATCCGCCTATTAATCACGACCGAATTAAACGTAATTCAATCGGTTAAGCGACCGTCACGTCCGGCCGATCAGGTTGTCCGACGGACGAACGAACGAACGAATGTATTCTCTCAGAAACAGATTCGCACGTTGGATACCGATCGTATGATACGGAGAAGAAGAAATGGCAGGATTTCTCAATAATTAAAAGTACGGAAGTAAGTGGACGCTCTATCGAGCGAAAGTATTCTCCAAAACGGACACGCTTCGTTATGTCGCTACTAGCACGAAGAATGCATCGCGCCCGGTCGTTTCATTAATGACGCGGCCGTCGTCGCCCCCGTGACTTATAATCAACCTAACTGTCATTAACGCCGAGTAATGAGTATCTCCCTCGCCGTCGCGCTTCCTCCCCGAGATCCTCCTCGTTGACAAATTTTTATGATCATTATTGTTAGCTGTGTACGGCGTGCGACGACGACGACGATGACGGTGTTGATACGAACGGGTTACAGCGGATTTGTCTTACGAACGGATACGTACCGAGCGTGGAGAAATACTTACGATTACCGCGCGCGCTCGTTAATTACTGCAACCGAGTTTCGCGTGCGAATTTTTTCACTGTGCATTCTCTCTCCTTCGAACGTATCCATTGCCGGTCGCGCGGCACTTACGACACTTCCTTTTTAAGGCGCTCTATATATCAAATAATAAATTGCAATGACGCGGCACTGCGTGAATATCTCGGCGTGTAATCGTGGCCAATCTTTCGCAATATTCATGCAAATGCGCAGATAAACTGTCGCTGATATCCTTATCGCGTCGGTGGCAATGCCTCAGCCATCTCCGTCGCGGTCGTCGTCCTGCGGTTGCATCCGCGATGCTGTTATATTATGAACTTACGACAGGCACGCACACACACACACACACACACACACATACGAAGCTATTACGAGATAAAAATAAGAATCTCGATGCCCGAGTGAAAATCGTGCGTTTCTTAACGCACGCGAGTGAGAAGGAGGTCGCGTTCGATAACGTCCGCCGGTTTTATAACATTACAGTCAAACGCCGCGACCGCGTTATCGCGCTTCCCCTCTCCCCCAAGTTCGTGAACCTCTCGCCGATGATTATGCGGTGTCCTCTTCGCAATATCCTCGCTGCAACACATCCTGTTTTTCATGTTTGCCAACACAGCGGTGGGTCCGACGTGCGCGCAGGAGGTAAAAGGTCGATTCGCGTGCCTCCGACCGCGCCTCTCTCCCTCTCGCCCCCTCCCTTTCGTGCAACCCCCATTTTTTCTCCTTCTCCCGCCATTCGCGGCGCGGGTGAGAGCCGTGAGTGCGTTTCCTCGTAACCGTTTCCCGCATTTAGTCCGAAAGGAATTGCGAGGTATCCTGTCGCGGGACGAGCCTCGCGCTTCGGCAAAAAGCCGCTCATTCGCGCTGGCCCGACTGTCTTTCGGTTTTACAGCATCCGCGGCGAGGTCTCGCCGAAATTCACTGACGATCGTCCGCGATTCTCGCGGGGAGCAACGTTCCTCCTCGACGTATACGCGCGGAGGATAACGCGTGCAAGTGCGTCGAGCGCGTGGAGCGCGAGCGAGATTAATTTTCTTGCCGGCGTTGGATGCCGCGGGGGGCCGCGAGACTCGCTTTTAAAAAGGCTGAATAAAACTTACGCTAGACGAGTACGCGCTCTGTGAAATGGTATCCTTCGGTCGAACAAAAATATTTTCCAGCGGAGTAGGCAATATTCTTTTGCCTCGCGTATCTCGCGAGTTTACGGCGTAAATAAAAAGTCAAGCAGCCGGATGCGTCGAAACTTTTTTTCAAGCGTGTAATCCCGGTTGACGTCGGAGAGTTTAATGGGCGTCGCGCTCTTAAACTGCATACATTAAATCTCACTCAGATACGAGCGCAATTTCGAAAATACTGCCGCTTCTCGCGGCACAACCTTGCGAGGAACAGTTATCTGTCGCGCGTGCAAAAAATAATGCTTAGCAATTAAAACATCTTAAGTATCGGAAGTGATAGTTGTTTTCTTGTACGTATACATGTGTGAATGCGTTTCTAAAAAGATTTAAACTTTCGACAATTTCGCGTGTCGAATGCTCTTACTTTGCAAGAGCAGAACTGCCAATTTTGGCCACCGCGCATGTATCGCCGATAAATCCCAAGGAATACCGTTCCCGCGAGGACTTTTTACCGGGAGGTGCTCGAGATGTAACGAGACGTGACAGTTTGACAGACAGGCGTGACGTACTTCCGCTTTCCCTCTCTCGCGTCTCCTTCCACTCTCGTCGATGATAAGGAAGGACGAGCGTAGGATCGAAGAGAGCATCGAGACGTGACGACTACGCGCCGGTACGCGCGGTGTCGTCGGCCTCCGATAGCCTTGACACGGTGCACTCGAGGTTGCCATGAGAGGAGACGAGACAGAGAGAAGAAGAAGAAGAAGAAGAAGCAGCAAAGAGGCGGCATGGAGCGCGCCGCGCCGCGGCGATCGCCAGTTGCATCTGCCGCCGTCTCTGTTGCCTCCATCGTCTCGGCCGCCGCCACTGCCGCCTCCGCCGTCTCGGCCGCCGCCACTGCCGCCGCCGCCGCCGCCGTCGCCGCCGCCGCCGATGCAGCTGCCATTGCACTCTTATAGCGATCTTGCGCAATCGCGACGACCCGATGTGAGAGTTAACGGTTACGAGGCTCGCGTCACAAGAGTTACGGATACTTTCTCCCGATATTGCCGGCCCTCGCCAGACCACTTAGCTCGCTCGGCACGGCGCATCCCGTATTTCCAGTCGAGGTGCGATCGTGCCGATTATCAACTCCGAACTCTTCCAGGAGAACACCGGGCGTGTACACATGCACACATACATGTACACATACACGCGCCCCGCGTGGAGACATATGAATCCCGATAATCGTATCGGGATTCCGATCGCAGCCGTAAACCCGGCTGAATGGTGCGATCGATGGAACTGAATGGGATATAAAATAATTGATGCTTTTATGAAATACGTTCAACACTAATTTCTCGACCGCTGCTAACGTATTCCGCGGCGCGCTCGTGCGCTTTTAATTGCGATTTCCCGGGCTCGTTATTTCCGTCGTACCATCAAGGTGCTAAGATATCAAGCGCTAACGTGGTGAATAATATAATTTTTGCGAGCGTGCGCCAAGCGATATCGCCTGGACGCAGGATTCACTCAAAACGAACAGGTGACCGTAGGACGAGGGGATGTCGCAAGAGACTTCGCGTGCTTCTTGCGTTCTCCTTCGTTCCTTCCTTTATAAACTCTCCGACTAATTTGGAGTCTCGCGGCGTATCCTCGGTAGAAATGTAATTGGACGTCGTTTACTCCGTAACTTTCGTACTCTCGACCGGCGATACTTTAACAATCGTTTCTCAAGTTTCATCTCTCAAGTTCCCTCCTCGAAACTAACCGAGAGACTTTTTATCGCATATTTGCATTCGCGCGACATCATTTTTAAATAATACCCAAGCTACCGGGTGTCTCGAGAATACACATAAACCCCAGCCCAACTGATCGAAGAGAGAGAGAGAGAGAGAGAGAGAGAGAGACGTTAGTCTTTATCTTTTTGTCCGTGATTCAATCTACTGTCAGATTCATCGCGAGGACGTGAAGAACTGACGATCGGTGGAAAAAGAAGCGACGGGACTGACTGCTCTTCGAGCATGCTCGATGGGCTGGACAGGGCAATTAGCGGTTTGGCATACAATAGATTTGTCTGCAATTGACTCACGTTCGAATAAGCGAGCGTTTGCGTCGCGACCGTCGGTAATTAGCAGTTAAAGCAGATGGAACGTCATATCAAACGGGATCAAGCGCGCTCGTTGCTTTCCACGTGGCGCCGAGATATGACATCCCTCGCGCGCGTTGCACCGGGAGGAACACCACGCGTGAACACGAGAAACCACTTCGTAGCGTCGCCGAGATAGAATTAATTAGAGGAGCGAAACCGACGGCAATGCCCGCCGATCGATACTCACGGATTTGGCATGCGGGCTGTGCGACTAATATCCTCCTCCTCTCTTGTCACGGTCTTGAATAAACTAATGTGATTTCAATGAATGCCGTGAAGGAATACGACGGTCTCGAAAGGGCCATAAAGGGCGATTGTTCGTGCCTTATCGTTCCGCCCGTTTGCTCCTTCGCCGCGACGCTCGTGATGCGTTCGAAGTAGCCTCGAAAACACGAATAACGCTCTCCCGGTGCGGACGCGTTAAAGAGACGGTCTCAAGGAATACGCGTGACGTCATTACCATTCGGCAGCGATTGTGGGACTCGAGATTGCAAGCGTGACGAATTACTTGATTTCGCGCGTACAAAGAACGCGGCTCGTCGCTATTCCCATCGCGGAAGCCTCGTTGCGTCGCGAAATTGTGTGCCAAGGACGAGCGTGCGTCTTTTCTGGATTATATTCGATTTTTTATCGCAGGGACGTCCTGCAAGAAGAAGAAGAAGAAGAAGAAGAAGAAGAAGAAGAGATCGACACTACGTCAGTGTCGCGCATATTCTCTTTTTGTCTCCTTTCACATGTTAATCCCTCTGTGTCGCGTGTATACATGTTTATGTGTGGGTATGTTTGTGTATGCGTATGTGTGCGCGCCACTCCAAACCTACGCACGAATTTCGAAATCGAGACGCGCGAGAAGCTACGAATGGACTTCGCAATGGACGGCTCCTTCGGTCGGAAGATTGATGACGGCGGTGACGCGAACGAACGAAAGAGCAAGCGAAAGCCGCTTGGCGAGAGAGCTATCGCACGAAAATACGCGTAAAAATGTCGCGCGCTCGTCCGCGGGTCAGCGTGCAAAAGTGCAGTTCCGTTAATTAACTGAAGTTGATACCGATCGATGCGATTAAACACCGCCGCCGCCCCCGTCCTCGCCCCGCCTTCGCCCCGTCACCCATCGTTTTTTTTTCCACTAACGCGCAGCCCGAGCTTTGAATCGGCCCCGCTGTAATTTATCGCGAAAGCCGCAATTTTACCCTCTCAATGAGAGTTTATAACAGCTTTTATAAAAACAAATAATGCAAACGCGGTAACGGAAAACGGTGAATTACTCTGCGTCCCGGAAATAAAAGCTATTGAATCGACGACGCGCAGTTATCAAATCCGGTCGCCCGTCGCGGCACGCAATTGTGTAGTTAAACGCCCATTTATCCCATCAAATTATTTTGTTTCAACTGTAATATCTGTGCCATCGATTTCCGTCAGCCGGCCGGCGCGCGGCGCGGCGCGGCGCCTCGGAGGATAAAAATGCGAATCGCGTGCGGATGTCGGGAAAACATGTCACGTGATTATGCAGGGAAATCGGATATACGCGACGCGGTTCCGCCGCTGTTTCACGAAATCGCAGCGTCGCGCGCCGGCACGCATCGGCCGAATCGGCCGAAGCGCGGAAACACGGCACGTACGGATGTGCGAGAAATGTTGATTTCCAGCGGGTAGTTGAGCGCTGCAACTTCTCCGGAAACGTTGCCGTATGCAGCAAACTATGCGCGCGGGCGATCGCGGGCGCTTCGCGTTTTTTAGCCGCGATCGGCGGTGCAGGCGCGAGCGACGGCAAATAGTCGGCCGCGCGAAATGTTCAGGGAACCGTGGAAAATATTCCGCTGGGCAAATCGACGCGCGGAAATACATACGCGCGAATCCAAGCCTACGGCCGAGCAGCATCAGCCGTACGCGCGCGCCGCCGTCTCCTCGCTGATGGCCCGAGGATTCGCCCGAGGAGCCGAGCGCGACCGAGGGGGATGATGTAGGATGCTTGCTCGTGAGACGAAGATCGATCGATCGTGATAAGTTTTGCCACGGGGAATCGAATTCGCGCCGGAGTTCGACGGCGAACGAAAACCGGGAGAAAATACGTACGTCGGCTCTCCCTTCCTCCTGACTGGGGGAGACGCTTTCATTTCATACATCGCGATCGGGAGTTCTCGCTCGCTCCGCTATTCGGAGTTCTGCTCGCTGCGATAAGCAGCGAACGGAGGATACTTAACGTCGCTAAATAATCGCCATTCAGTGTGGACTTTTGCCGAGCAATCTGTTTGTTCCGATTTATTTGTCCGTTCCGTTATTTCTTTCTTGCTTCTCTCGTGAGTTTGGCTCGAATCTCGATATCCGTCGCCAAGGGAAGGCGATGCTCGGACAATCGATGCCCAGGACTCTTAAGCTCGAGTCACGCATCGACCGGGGTGAAAATTACGACTGCGAAACTTTGTAGTCATTTCTTTCTGCGAGGCTCGCTCGTTCGCTCGCCATTAAAATCTTGGCGTTATAAATTCGCGATTTACATATATATATATATATATATATCAGAATTATGTGTGATATACCGATCCGATCGGCCAACGATTACTTAGGTGTTGAAGTCGCGTTTCGGCCGATATTTCAAGGGACCACGAAGGGACTGTGGCTTACGGCCAGGAATTCGCAGAGGAGCGGAACCGGGCAAAAAAAGACGGGCGGGTTGAATTCTCTAACGCCGATAGACGATCGCGCGAGCAAAGAAGTCCGAGATCACTATCGATCCTCGCGTGCCGGGAATACCGGTGGAAAAGCTTGGAAATTTAGCATCGAGGAACCGAGACGTGGAAGAAGCGGTGAGACAGGGAGGAAGAAAGAGAGAGAGAGAGAGAGAGAGAGAGATGCCGTGAGCGAAGGGGAGAAACAAAAACGCTCGAATTCCCGCGCGACAGAATTCTCACGTGATTCCTCGAGTGGAATTCCACCGTGTCGGGGCTGTCGCGTCGCGCCAAACTGGAATTGCTACATTCGCGATTGGCAGCTGTCCACGGTGCAGCCGCTGTTCGCTCCACCGATGGATCGTCGCCACACTGATTCGAGCGCCTACACGTGTCCAGTCCGTGATCAATCGGCGAGCTTGCCAATCGCGCCAATATACGGTTCGCTCGCGAGATTATCGATCCATACTCCTCTGCATCCGCGCGCGGCTGCGACACGCGGGGAGCGCGTTGTTGATGCACGCGAAACCTTCCTCTCCTTCTTCCTCTCTCTGTAGCAGCCGTGTGTGAAAAGAGACTGACTTATGCGAGGTGCAAGGCGTTAAACGAACGCGCCGACAAAAGGAACTCCGACGCCGGTAAAACGCGAAAACCGGCCGTTTGCTTTTAGGTTTATTATTTAATACGTCGCCTACCGAGCGTGCGCACGTCGAGTTTTTCTCAAAGACCGGCGTTGACCGTAACCGGCGATGCGATGGCGATGGCGATGACGGCGTTGGGAAGAGTTACGGGAGTTATATAGGTGTGCGAGCAATTGCAATCGCGAGAATGCACGACACAGTGCGTAAACATGAAAAACTTGCGAGAACATGAGAGAGAAAGGTCGCGGTTATGGGGCCGCGTTCGTAGAGGAAGTGAACGTCGAGCAGAAAGGGAATGGGACGGATGGGGTGACGGGTCATCGACAGGAGGCAGAGAGGGCGGATGAAACGGAAGAGGTGGAAAATCAATTCCTGGCGAACCTGGACCGTCGTTGTCGGCGTCGTCGTCGTCGTCGTCGCTCGCTCGATAATTCGCGCGAATACCCCCGATGCTTACACCTCGTTTGGCACGAGAGGCCCTTCGTCCGGGGCGTCGAATCGTCAAAGTCGACGGAACGAAGGAGAGAGCAGGCCCTCAAGCCCTTCGAACTCTTCCGAAGGGAGCGCGTGACAACGACGACGACGACGACGAAGATGACGACAAAGTGCGAAGGCGCGCCATTATTTCAGGGAAAAGAATTTGTCGCCAAGTCCGGACGAGTGGCTACTTCATAACGTGTCTTTACGTTCGCAAAATTCGACTCTTGTATGTGGACGGACGAGTGGAGCTTTGCCTCGAGTGTCAATTGAAGCGTCAGGCCTCGGGAGAGGAAAACCCCAAGTCTCGATAACTCAAAGAGCTCTTCGGATTTCTTCGTGTATGCGCTGCGACGATTACCGCATGTTTTAGGAGATTCAGTCGCGCGTCGGGGGATTTCTGAACGATTTCGTTCACTCAGACATCTTTCTTTGATATTTTAGAAATGTATTATTATTAGACCACTACAAAGCTGTTTTATCGCGCGGCAGTAACCCTTGAACCCCTCTCCCCCTCCCAGTAAATCATTTAAAATCTATTTCTTTGATCCTATACGTGGTTCAAATATACAATTTTTTAAAGTTTTATATCTGTCGGCATTTACATCGTTCGGCAATTGCCTACATTCGTATGTTATTCGGCTCCCAAGACCGAAAAGTGATCTTTATAGAGAATGCGTCTCATATTAATAACCCTTCAAACTTGTTCCACGTCAAATAAGCAAGTATGTATTTGGAACTAATTCTAAATTTTCCAATTTAATTTCAAGATATATCATACATGATGTTATATATCATACACACGATGTTATTTTACGTGATTATATTTGCAATCGTAATTTCATTGAAAAATATCTAATTTTAATTTTGATTCTGAATATTTCATTTGAGATAAAGTTCAAGTAAAAATCGCTAATATGGAATTATGGTTGAGAAAATCAAACCTGTCAAATTTTGACCCACTGAATTATGTTTCTTGATGTTATATTTTATACAAGCGCGCTTCCTATACATGTATAAGCGATCTAACATCGAGTTAACTGGATTAAGCCATGACGAATTCATCGTCGTCTCAGACAACCGCAGACAACGATGGGAGTGCAGAAAATAGCGTATCGATGAGGGCAGGAACGTTAGCGAGAACTCGAGGTAACTTGAACATCGCCGGAGATCGTCGGGGCGAAGCTTGCGAGCGCAAAGACGCGTGTTAGAAGCGAGTTAAGTTGCGGATAAGAGCGGCTTCAAGTTCCCTCGCGAGTACCGTCCCTAAAGTGCTTAGAGTCGCCCAAGCGGAATCGATTTCTCGATAGACGTGCGCAGTGATTCACGAAGTACTATCGACAGCGACGACGACGTCGACGACGACAACGACGAAGACGAAGAGACGAGGACATTTGGACATTTGGACGTTACCGTTCGAATCCTATCCGTTACGTCTCTAATGAAATTCATTCTTAGCTTCTTAGGTTAGGGACTTCTCAGCTGTCTCGCGAACATATCGCGCGCCTCGCGACATCCAGCCGTTAAACTCGTCGCGGCGCGGCGTTCCTCGAGGATCGAGATATCGCGCGCTACGTCTTCCTTTCCACGTCCGTGTAACACATTCGCCACTCGTACGTCTGTAATTTCATCGGCGGAAAGAAAGACGGCGAGTACGCCACACGCTGAAACAGGGAGAAAAAAACAGAAAGAGAAGAACCTCGACCAACTCATTATCGGCACCGCAATTAGTCACGCGCTCGTATCGTTTTAATTGGCCGCTTAATTACATGCAACAGATCCCACGCTGGGCACGTAACTCGAAAGCGACCGGTGGGATTGTCCGAAAATATTTTCCTACTTACGGTCTCGATCGGTCTATTATTTTCATATTTCGGGTGAAATTAACGCTACGGAGGAAGAGCGAAGTGATGAGAGGGAATGAGAAAAAAAAAGAAGAGAGAGAGCGTGCATCGCGCTCTTACGAATCCTCAGAAAATTGTACACGAGTTAATCACTGAGTAACCGCCGCTTCTCTTTTACGCAAACTCATTCTCTCTCTCTCTGCCCTTCTCTTTTATACGTAGATTTCTCATTTCGCCTAAGATGTTATGTATGCCGAAGATTGCAACGAGAGCGAAGTTATCGGAGCTTGGCTCGACGTGAAACTCCGCGTCTTCGTCTTCAATTAATACGAATTACTCTCGATATATGCAGCATGTAACGCGGGAGTTTCTCGTCGGGTTGGAAGGAAATTTTCCGGTCCAAGTTCCATTCGGCGGCGAATGTCGCCGCCGCCGCCGCCGCGCCGACGATCCTGACTTTTTTCCACCGTCGGCGTGTATTTACGCCGAGTGTTTCCCGCATGCGGAGCTCACAAATCGTGCCCGTACCACGGCCGACTCTCGTGGCTGTCGCCATAAATCGAGAGGCAATTTGTCCGAACCGGTCACGCTCTTCCGTCCCTCGTGTCTCGTAATCGTTCGCGGCCAGGTTTCATTTATGCCCCGGATCCCTTTGAATTCCGTACGAACTATAATTCGCGGTTGCGAGCTAAGGGCCGACTCGGGCGAGCGACCATCGCGACCATCTGCCGCGTCACCGCTCTGCGGGCCCATTTTTCCGATTTTACCGTGAGCAGTTAGTTCCGGAGCGCTTAATCCGTCCGATAATAGATTCGTCACTGGGAAATATCATTCTATCATCCTTTTCTTCCCCTTTTCTTTTCACCATGACATTTTACGTGGAATTCGAATTAACATTCGGAACATGCCGCATTTACCGGCGACATGGTTGTGCGATTGGTATTACATTAATAAATTTGCCCTATAATTTCCGTCGATATTAACGCGGTAACATAGCGGATTAATACTGTTTCATCTACCTTAATTGTCGCGAAATAACATTTTCGTATTAATCGATAATGAGCGAGAGAGAAAGAGAGAAAGAGAGGAGGAAGAGAGAGAGAGAGAGAGAGAGAGAGAGAGAGAGAGAGAGAGAGAGAGAGAGAGATCCTCGCGTTGTAGCCGTTATAAGCCGAGAAACGTCGAAGCGAGCGGAATTGAAAGATATTTCTCGAAAACTTGTTCGATAATGGAATGCGCCCACAAATCACGCAACGACGACGAGCGTGCGTTTGTCGTTTGCACGATTTACATCTCTATCGGCCGTAACGTCGCGTGACTTTTCGCAGTCGCGCATCTGCCCGCCCTATTCTCCCCCTTCCCTCCCTCCCTCGTCGATCCGCTCATCTCTCCGCTTTGCATTTAGCGTGTACGTTTTATGAGCCGAATTTGCATACTTAGTCCACAATGTAGCCTTGCCACAGTGAGTTTTAGAGCTCTTCCCGGCATTTGTCCGTCCGTTACGAAGAGATTGCCGTGGGTTCATTCAGGCCTCGCGAGTCCCCTTTTCGCACGGTTCTCTCATTGTTTTGATAGCGCCGCCACGACGCAACGCGTCAACCCGTACATTATTAACGCGTTAATTCCCCTCGTGCCCCTCCTCTCCCTCTAACCCGGCCCGACGGTCACGCGCGGTTCGCGCCCGCCGGCAAATTTGCAATTTATCCCGAGCGTGTTTCGCGCTCGGCCGTGTAATCGCGCGTGCAAAAACCCCTGAGCGAAGTCGTAAAACGTGCCGACGTAATCTTCTCGCGATTTAATCGTTTCGAAATAAGCGCAACGAGCTTCGATGACGGGCGCGGTGCGATGACCTGCGCGCCGCTTGGCGAGGAAAAGGAGGAGGAGCAGCAGGAGGGGAGAGGATATCGATCGACGAGCATCGAATGCGCACGCAAATCCGAACTTTTCGCGCTGCACGTATCCAGCGGGTCGTACAAGATCCTACTTCCTTGCGTTCGTGGCTTTAATTTAATTGGGCTTACTGTTAATGCCCGCGGCGCTCGTAAGTAAGAAGTAAGGCGCGCTGCGAGCATATTATACGAGAGAGAGAGAGAGAGAGCAGCTCCACCTCTCTCATCGACTCATCCGTGACAAATGCCTCGAATGCTGTATCATCGTCGTCGTGTGTTATGACACACGCCGGGACGTTCCGCGCCGCGTAACGTCGCTTATGCATCCCTTAAGGAGTTGCACGTCGGCTCGGAGCTTGCATCTCGCGAGCTTTCAATGCAGTCGCGACAATGCAGTCGCGCGGATTTCACATGTCACAGCGAGAACTGAGCGAGCTGCGTGATTTACGAGACGTTGTGTTGTTCACCGCGTCGATTTAAAGTCTCCCTTCGAGATGCCCGCGGATGGTAACGATGCTCTCCGAGTGATCGCATAACATTCTCATTGCATCACATTACACACGTGTGATGCTGAAACCGAACGGTAAATCCAGCGACGCGGTGCGCTTTACGCCTGCGAAGTGCGACGTATATTCGCATACGGATATTCATAGCGTGAATTTACAGTCGAGTAACAACAGCCAGAATCCAACGGCTAACTATAACAAGCCATAGCTTAACCGGTCGATTGGACGCCAATGTTACATGACGTGATAAAGCTCACGGCGTAAAGCTACTCAGGATCCGTCATTATGAAGCCTGACAGTCAGCTTGCGTCGACGCAGCCCGATATCAAGAAACCGTATCTGACAAAACGAGCGACCGCCACCGAGGTACACCTACATAATTAACGGCGCGTTCGCGGAGAAGGAGGATAAGGGAGGGGTTCCTGAAAAGCTTTGTATGAAGCATCGCTCGGTAGACAATGCGGCTCATTACCGGTGCGTGCCATATCGATGGCAGTCCTCACAGCGAGACAACAAGGCGGTGGCACGGTCGCGATTTTCAGCGTGATAACCCAATAATCCTGCGAAAAGATCGCCCGCCGCGCTCTCGACGAAACATCGGATGCAGATCCACATTCGTTCCTACGAAACCGGTCCGCCCACGTGAACTCGCGCTCAATTGCGTAGCTGGTAGATCTAGTTAACGTGCGCTGCGATATGCGATTTCGCAGGCAGCGCGGCGGAGAAAAAATCCGAGCGGATATTCGAGAGTTTAAAATTTTATCGCGAATATGCGCGACACGTTGCTCACGTCGACATTTTTAATTAATTTTTTATTAGACGTTAAACGAAAATTTCAATAGAATAATAGAACAATAGAAAGGGAGAGAGAGAGAGAGAGAGAGAGAGAGAGAGAGAGAGAGAGAGAGAGGGAGAGAGGAGGGAATACCCAAACGCGTGTAGGAAATGTTAATACGTATTACGCGTTCGCAATGTTAATGATACATAATTCCGTGAATCTTGCCAGCGTCGTGATATCGGCAGAATTTCCGAGAGAAGATAACGATATTCCCGAGAGACGTTTACACTGGTCGTCGTCGTCGGCGTTGCGTTGTCCTCGTCGACGACGTCGTCGTTGTCGTCTCTTACATGGTATCCAAAATTACGACTATACTAAAAAACAGGAATTGGTCGATTCGCGCGTAGTAGCCAACCGTAAATGCGAGCTCGGTCTGCCGACTTTATGCCAGTATTATTCGGTCTCTCTCTCTCTCTCTCTCTCTCTCTCTCTCTCTCTCTCTCTCTCTCTCTCTCTCTCTCTCTCTCTCTCTCTCTCTGTAACACTGTATTTCCACGGCAACTTCTCCCGCATTGTCCGTCAGCTGTACGCGCTTCGTTATGTATTTGAATAACTTCTAACTAGAGCTACACAAATCACTGGATCATACCGCTCCCATCTCCCTCTCCGCGTAGATCGATGATCGCCGATAAATATGCGAACGAGAAAGCGTTCCAATGGGCACGCGCACGCTATCCGCACATGCGATGCTCGCATCTGCATTCGACGTGTGCGCTTTTAATATGCATTTGCTACAAAAGCGTACGAGAGAGAGAGAGAGAGAGAGAGAGAGAGAGAGAGAGAGAGAGAGAGAGAGGGGGAGGAAGGAGGATGGAAGAGAGCGTAATACAGAGACCTGAAATGGTGTTAGTAATTAAAATTTTGAAAACGCTCACTACGTTTCATATTTCGGCCACTAAACGAGACTTCTTCGTAATTTCGACGTTGCGTAACAATTACTTGCCGAGCTGGCACATATTAAATTTCAAATGGGACCTTTTATTTCGCGAAAACAATTTTTTTGAGAATTTGTGGAATTAAACGCCGAGATTAAAACTCGACCCACGGCTCCTCGGTGTTTTCCCGTCGAGTAACTTCGTTGTTGGGTCTTCCATGAAATTCCCTCTAATGAGAAATCTCCTTTCGCCGCGCCCGTGGAGACTGCCGCTTTTAAAGCGAAGAAGACGGCGCGATTCGAGGCACTTCTCGGATCATACATCTATATTCCGCGCCGCGTAACATCGGATCCGGCACTGAGAATCCAGTAGCAGTAGCAGCCATGGCAGCAACAGCAACAACGGCAGCAGCACAACTGGATAACCAGTCGATCGACTTGCTCGACAAATTCGCTCGACGACGATGCACTAGTACGGCTTTTCCGGCGGGAAAATCCCGCCAGCACAGACGCCGACCGTGCGTTTTCACCTTCTGACCGTGAGGCACGTAATATTACGTCACGTACTCGTGGCATCCCGCGGCTGGCTTGAGAGAGATTCCATCACCCTTTCCATGTCGCGCGCGCGAGTATTTTGCAACGTGCCGACGGACGTACACACAACTCCTTCGGTCAATAATGTTGACCATTTATTCCGTCGTACACGTGCATATGCGAGGAAAACGTGCTCGCGACCGGGGAAAATCAGGTTCGGCCTCTATAGCGAGACTTGATTTATCTAATTATCGTTACGCAACGCACACACTCTCTCGGGAGAGCAGAGCGTCGTCTAGAAGGCAAAGTATGTCAATGGACGCACTTCAGTCCTCCTACTGATGATCAAGATCAAAGTCTCGGCGGTTACGCGAACTCGAAGACTCGACGCGAAGAAGGAAAGAGGGCTGAGGGGAAGAGGGAGGAGCTCTCGTTGTACATACAAATAAATAGAGTTCTTATCGCGTTCGTGAGAAATGACTCTTCGATTACCGCACTTTTCTGCGCTTTCCGCGAGCTCGGGATTCCACATCGCAGCGTTTCCGACGCGCCGTGCAGGCTATTAGGCAATACGTGCCTCTTTATAGTCCCGTGGAATTTCTTATCCGCGCGTACGAAGTGAGCAGAGCTGCACTCGCAGGAAGGCTCTCTCTAATCGTCATATCGTAATTTATACTGAGACTGTTCGGCGTCATAATACAGTTTTTAACTTTCACCGCTGCGCGCGGGAATCAGGTTCGATAGGTCGGCCAACGATTCCGCATTTCTGGAGGTCAACCCGCTCCTACCGGTCGATTACTGGCTGTGGTCATCGTCGAAGGGATAGTTAGCAATTCCGGATGCAGGCTCGGGATGCAGCGAGCGAGCGGCTCCGAACGATCGAAATTGATCCGTCGAATTCGCGAAAATGTATGCAACGAACGAACGAACGAACGCGTCGATTATCTCGAGAGGCATTTCTGCGTCGAGTTTGCACTCTGTCGACTCGCAAGTATCCGCGATACTCGTGCGTACGTAATTTCATGCATTAGTAATTTCGAAAGACAGAGAGCTTACCTTAAATAAATAGCCTATATAGTAAACTCGCGGTACGACTCGAGATATGAAGTTTGATTCGTAAGAAACTCGCACATTACATTTTTGCGCACACGCGCATATATATCAAACGCATGCATATACATGTACGATTCAAATGTTTCCTGCGCCATTCGGTGCATGAAATCGCGGGTAGAATTCTGCTCTAAGGTTTGTCGTCGATACCGGAACGTTTCAAAGCGTTTCAAAGTTTCAAAGTTTTTACGAATTAACGAGTGACTTTGCGAAATCGTCGCTTCTTCGGGCTGTCCTTCGCGACACTATGATGACTCTGTTGGGTTACTCTTAACAGGTTATTCGGCCTTGACGCGCTGTACCATCAATGAGCAGCATTGTCTACGCAAATCACTCATATCGATCATCGCGCGATTCGATGGGCTGACCGAGCGCGAAGAGGTCAGCTAGTCCGAGCGGACGTCGGGACGGTGAAAGGCCAGGCAGGCCTTCGCCTTCTCGAGAGCGTCTGGAGCTGCTTTTCGTGCGGCTGCGATCGAGAGTAAAGCGCGAACGGTAATCTCGCGAGATGACGCTTTGCGAGGAAGGATCGTCATTGAGCCGATGATCCATCATCGCCGGTGCATCATCGCTTTGTACGCGATTAAACGAATGCTCTCTTGGACGTGGCGTGGTGATTAAAAGCTGAAAGAGAAGAAGGTCTTCTTTCGCGCCGTAGAGTTATAGCTTATACGATGTCGATATATACTATCAATTATGACTTGACGTAGAACGCGGTATATATACTCCGGCGTCACCGTTATTCTTGCCGTCCTACATCTTATCTTATCCCCACCGTCGACTTTTATTTATTTCATTTTATCCTTACCGTCTACTTTTATCTTCACTCGCGTATTAATGAATTAATTTTTACCGACGAGACTTCCGACACGATTATTATTATCGTCATTGTCGTTTCACAGATAATTTTAGACGACTGCGGCTCGTTAAATATTATCTCCCTGTATACTTCATACGAGCTATTTCGATCATATCTCGTCACTCGATATCTATTCGATAGTCTAACGGTGTCCTTACTTTTCGCCACGGACGGTGTGGATGCCTGTTAATACGATCTTTCCCTTCGACCAAGTTTCATCGATATGAGAGCTCGTATCTGATGTTGCTTTACGATTTGACACACGACGTCATCGAGAACGCGTTCCCTGGCGAAATCGCGGCGATCGGCGGGCGATAGGTTGTTGCGCCAAGAGGGATTATCGGGAATAGCAATTCATTTACGTGGTCTCTAATAATAATTGCGTGGTCCCGGCGAGCGCACGCTGCCAAGTGATCGCCCGGAGATAAAAATGACTCGGAGATGTTTATCTCCTTGTATGGAACTTGCACAATTTCGCGCGCTCCGCCGCGGCAACCGCGGCGTGTCTACGCGCGCATTAGCCAACTCCCTAGAGCGAGAAAGGGAGAGAGAGAGAGAGAGAGAGAGAGAGACTTTCCTTTCCTGCAAAAATCATGTCCGCTTTCGCGATCGACTTCTAAAAACCATGTCGAGTGAGATCTTTTTTTTCTTATATATATTTTTATATCACAACAAGTTTCTACTGTTGGTACTTTTTCTACTCTTGTTTCTCAATCCCGATGTTCTGCGAAGAGATACACGAAGAGGAAGCGGAATCACGTATAAGTCGGGATTTACTCACTCTGCGAAACCTCTCGGAAACTACCGTAGAATGAGGCGAGCTAGAAACGCAAACGGACGACTTTACGCGCGTCGAATGCGGCCATCCAAACTCCGAGGCACACGCGAAGAAAGTTGACCTCAGATTGCGAGTATTTGATCCGGCAGTTCCATTTTCGAAACACCTGGTATAATTGTGATTTGCTCACTCGGTGAGAGCCCGAAGTACCAGCGGGACGCAGCTGGGATAATATCAAAGAAAGAGTCACCGGCGCGCGTGTCCGGACTGACGAAGCGAGAGCCGAGTCTGGCCTGACCTGGCTTGGCCCGGCGTTTCCGGTCCAGCGAGCGGACGGATGCGCGCGCGATTCGTCGTCGCGATAATTATCGTCGCAGCGTCGTAAAAGGACTCCTGTGCGCAATCGTCGCGCGCCCGTCGGCTCACCTCCTGCGCGCTCTCTCTCTCTCTCTCTCTCGCACTTTCGCTCTCTTTCTCCTCCCTCTCTCTCTTTCTCCTCCCTCTCTCTCTCTCTCTCTCTCTCTCTCTCTCTCTCTCTCTGACGAACACACGGACGATTATTCCGCGTACGTCGCGATTATCTCCGCCGATGAATCACCGCGTTTCCCGCCAACGAGGTCGCCGCGCGTCGCGTTTCCACACCATCCCCCGTCGTCCGAGTGTCGCGAATGTCGCGGAGAGGCGCGAGAATCCCGTGACCCCGAGGAGAGGAACTCTCTCGATCTCGCGGCACGATCGCGGACTCGCTCGACTGTCAAGATTACCCCACGTCCCTCCCGCGTCGCCTGGAGTCGCGCGGAGGGAGTGAATGGAAGTCGGCGGTCCGGAACGGCGACAGGAATTTTCGTAGCCGGTGCCGATCTCGCGGTGGTGGGTGATGGCGGTGACGACGACGACGACGACGACGACGACGACGACGACGTCGACGTCGACGGTGGTGGTGGGTCGCGGTGGTGGGCACGAAAGTCGCGGTTTCGTGAACCAGAAGAAGAACACGCAGGGAAGGAGAGGCGGAAGGGCAGGGCGGGGGCCACCGCGAAGAAAGGCACGAGCTATAAAAGAGCCGGCTGGCCTGACGATGGGCATCAAAACACCTCCGACATGAAGGTACGTAGAATCGGAACCGATCGCGAGTGCGAGTGCGTGCGCGGGCACGCACTCACGGTATATTATAGTACTGGTAGTTGTATCGAACGATCTCCCGAGGCACCGGCTTACTCTCGCGGATCGAACCAGCGATTATCCAAACGCTCACGCCCGCTTTCGTTGTCTCGTTGCAGGTGTTCGTAGTCACGCTCGTGCTGGCGTTCGTTGCCACCGCATATGGTGAGTACAATGGCGGGCTTACGGTGATCGTACGTGGCTAAAGACGGCCGCGGATAACGACGGGAGGGGAGAGGAGGGGGCAGGGGGTGGTAGAGGGTTGTCGCGCGCTCGCTCGCTCACTCGCTCGCGTGTGTCAAGTGTTCGCGACGTTTTCAACCCCCGCGAGAGTCTCGGAGCCGCCAAGTGGTTGATTGCGATTGATCGCGAGCGCGCCCAACGGTTCGCCAGTGCGCCGACGAATCCCGCGGTACTGTACTACCGCGCGCGGTCTGCTATCGATCGAACAACACCGAGGTTACATCGAATTAAAAAGAAAAAGAAAGGAAAAGAATTAGAGTTTGCTTCGGCTTTTAATTCTAACGTGGTTCCGTGGAAACACGGCCCGTGATGTCGCGACATAGGATTAATTTACCGATGGAATATCGAACGCACGTATCGTCGCAGCTGCGGTGCAATATTGCTGATCTTCTCGTACTTGGAATCACGTGTAATTAATCCGTTAATTAATTTGTGTATGAAGCCGGCAGATTTGTCGCGCATGATTCTAAACAAATTAATTACTGTCACTAATACCATTGTGTTACGAGGCGGGAGCTCTCGCTCGGGATAACAAGCTCACGACTGTAGCGGAAGCTACCGTCCGAAGTAACAACCGAGACGCGTGCACATTCAATTCCGCGGATTATTCCGCTCCTCTCCCCTCTCTCCGTCTTCCTAACCCAGCGAATCCGTGCGATTTTTCACGCGGCCGCAAACAGCTTGGCGGTCAGTGATATTAAATGATCTCGTGAGATTTAATCCGCCGGTAATTTGTACTCCTGCCCGCGCTGCCCTTTTGAGACGGCTTGCACAATCGGCGGAGCGCGCAACCGGTCTCTTTCTTGTAGCAATCGTAGAATACCTCGTAGTAATTTGCGGAGCAACGCGAGCGAGAGCGCTACCACCTGGTACCGGCTCCGCTCGCAGCCGCCACGGCACAAAAGAAAGTCGATAAATCGCGCATCGTACGAACACACGCGCTCTTCTCCCATCGTCCACTGTAAATTACAGCGCGGTTACGCAAAGCACATTCGCCGGTGCGCTGCGTCGAACATCATCGTCGGGCCAGAGCGCGCCGCCTGGACGGCCGATCTGGAATTCTCGGGTGCGGCGAAAAATAATCGGCTCGTACGTCAATTCAAAATTATAGGCGGTTACATAAGCAGCGGCGGAGGATTCGGCGGCAGCGGCGGCAGCGGCGGAGGATACGGCGGTGGTGGCGGATATGGCGGCGGTAGTGGTGGTTATGGCGGCAGTGGAGGTTGGAAATTAGGCGGCGGCGGCGGCGGCGGCGGATACGGCGGCGGCGGCGGCGGTCACGGAGGCGGCGGCGGCGGTTACGGAGGTGGCGGCGGCGGCGGCGGCGGAAAAATTATCAAGGTCAATTAAATATAAACTAAGCTTATACAAAGCTTATACAAATCAAAAGAAAAATAAGAAGTTAGGTAATTTCACTTCATATTGAGAGTTGCGAGAGCATGCTTTGTATTATTTTACATTCCATCTGATGTTGACTCTTGGCTAAGAAGTGTGATCTTTTGGTAATTTTCACACTTTTTTGTTTTTGAATCTTTGCATCGGGATCCATTTCTTCTTAAAGACACCGTTTCTTTCATTGTGAAATTTTTTTTTCACTGCGAAATTTTTATTTATTTACACTGGAGGAGGGTCCCCCTAAAGATGGGACAGAAACGTTTGTAAATATCTTAATAAATTCTTTATAATTGTGCCTGTTCATCGACGTTATTCGATGTGTCTGTCGACCGGCGTTAGCTTTCACTTGCCTAACTTATTATTTTTATTTTCATCATCAAGGTCATCACGCTTAGCGGCGGTAGCGGTGGTTACGGAGGCGGCGGTGGTGGCGGATACGGCGGCGGCGGCGGAGGGTGGAAATTGGGCGGTGGAGGCGGCGGCTGGAGCGGCGGTGGTGGCCTCGGTGGCGGCAGCGGCGGCTGGAAATTCGGCGGCGGCGGTGGAAATGGCGGATTCGGCGGCGGTGGCTGGAAATTTGGTGGCGGTGGAAGCGGCGGATACGGCGGCGGTGGAAGCGGTGGATACGGCGGCGGTGGCGGAGGTAAGATGTCATTTATTACCAGTCATCTTATCGAAAATCTCGTTATCGAGATAAGGCCAATAGGACAATTGCACGATCGAAAGAGCGAACCGGTGAAAGTCAGTGCACGGCCAAAAGAGAACGGGAGAATACGAGCGGCCTTTTGAGTTCCCAAAGCGCAACACGAATTGTCGTTTGTGCATATGTGTATATGTGTGTGTGTGTGTGTGTGTGTGTGTGTGTCGATAACGAACGCGAAATTGCGCACGATGCACGTGGCTTTCGTTACACGTTTCGTTATATACGGGTTTCTTTTGAAGCGAATAAACGAATGAACGGCTAACCGCTAGTCGGCTCACCGCGGCCATTAATATATCAGTAATATTTGCGGAATATATTAGCACGTTTCACGCGGCTGATAAATTATCCTTCCTTCCGCGAGCAAGAGAAGGGCCGTCGAGAGAGAGAGAGAGAGAGAGAGAGAGAGAGAGAGAGAGAGAGAGAGAGAGGACGTGCTCGCGTTAAATTAACTTTCTTCTTTTGAAAATTTATTACCGTGTAATTTCCATTCTTTCTCATTATCGCCGCTGCGCCATACGCGGCCCGGCACACGCGTTAATCGCGGCTTTATTTATCGCGTAAATTAACTTCCAGGCTGGTGGTAATGCCTACGGCATTCACGTGCAGTCGGAGCGAAACTCGTGCGCTGATCATCCCGCGCGTATCTCGGCTGTAAGCATCGATCGTTGGATAAGGAAATCAACCCCCCCGCGTCCGTCCACCACTTCGCCCCTTCGATCTTCATCGGGAGAACTCCTCTTCATCGGAAGACCAGAGGAGGCAAAAGACCGGGACACATCACGTCGAACGCCCGAAAAATCCCACTCCCCTTTGCCGCCTATCATCGCCCCGGATAAAGATTCGCGTCGTGAGGGAGCTTCGCGGTGATACGCACGTACGAAACACCCTCTCTCATCTGCCCCTTTTTTCGTGGCGTTTACCCTTCACCGAGTTACAGGGGTATCTCTCGCGGAAACACTGAACGATATCGTCGCCCCGCTTCCGGCTATTCGAACCTGCCGGCGCGTCGTCTGGAGGAAACGACTTCCTTCACGACGGCACATTTTCCACCCTCGTCCCACTGTGTATCCCGCCGTCCCTGCTCTTCGCCACTCGTCCCGCTCTTCTTTCGTAATCCGGAAAATCGGCGGACGCGTTCCGTTTACGAGCGAATCCCGCGCCTGATATTTCAATTCCACTTCCTCTCGCGCGCGACCTTTCTCCGCGCGACTCCTCCGATCCAGCGTTCGCTTCCCCATACTTACCTCTCCCTCTGATGAGAATCGGAAGAGCGTCGCGGGGCGCGGCGCCGTTCCGGCACGACATTTAGCTCATTATACACACGTAGAGACAATCGCGCGAAATCTCGCGTGTATACACTATCGATAATATTATTACCTTACTGCCCCTCCTACTCCACCCTCTATCTCCAGCACGATCGAGCAAAACGCGAGGCGAACAACTGCAAAATTACACGGGAAAACGAAGAGAAACGAAAGCGCAGGGACCAGTCGCTTTCAAGCACTCGAAACGTACCGCACGAACTTCTCTCTTCCCCTTGTTTTTCCATCCTCTTTTTGCGACCTGGACCACTCCGTTCGATTCAACGATCCACAATAAACGAATCATACTGGTAGAAATATGATGTGTTGACTTTTGTTTCATTATTATGCGTCCAGCGAACGGCGGTAGCTCTTTCTCTCTGTTCCATCTACCGCCTCCCCCCTTCCTGCTTCTCTCTCTCTCTCTCTCTCTCTCTCTCTCTCTCATTCCCGAGAGCGCCAGATCGAAATATCTGTAACACGCGCGCGCGATCGCGCGCGGGTATACGCGGGAGAGAAATGGAACGCGGCGGCGATCGCCGGCGCTACCGATTTAGCGATTTCCCGCCGTCGATTTATGTATCCGCGGCGATCTCTTGCGTAACCGGAGCGAAATTAAAACCGTAAACGCCCGGCGGCAAGCCCCTGGCGGCGAGCGGGGCAGATATTGCCGAACGTATGGATTTACTATCGACATTGGCATCGCGAGCGCCCGCTCGCTTTGTATTACGATATTGCCTCGATCGCATAAATATCGCGCATATTTAGGTGCGCTTTTTCCGCGCGACGTATTACGGTCTTTCCCACTCGTGATACGCATGTGCGTGCGCCATCGAAAGGCGACGCGTAAAATTTTAATTAGCAATCAAGCCGCGACAGCAGCGACCGATGCCCGCGGCAGCGGTGCAATCGCAATCGGCCCCGGCGATATTCCGCCGGACGTTTCGCTCAACATTGGCCATTTACCGTAAGTTTCATGCCCCGCGTCTTGCGTTCCTCTTGCGCTCCTCTAACGTTCATGGACCGGCGAGATCGTGCGGACGGTAACAGATGGTAGTCGCGACGTTTTTACGACGCGCATATATATAATCTCATAAATCGTGCTGCGTAAAATTTTCATCGATCTTTAACCTTCGATCGGCATACGCACGGCCTTTTTATCGCATAGGAAAATCGCGTAACTCCGCGTCGTCGTGACGTGATCCGACGTGGTCCGTCCGTACGACCCTCCGTCTGCGTTCCCACGCGAGCGGCGGCTCTACGGTTACACGTGCATTTTTTAATTCTATGAGATTACATCGTGTCTGGGATAAGAAGCGAGGGAAAAGGGAAAGAAGGAAGGAAATAAGCGCGTCGCTTTTAGCCCGAGCATGCGAAATAAATGGGATCGGTCTAATTAAGGAGGTCGCGTAACAAGCGCGAAATTCAACGTGCGGAGCACACAACGTGTTCTCTCTCGGATAACCGTCAAGAGACACGTACACGTGACACACACACACACACACACACACACACGCTCGCGCGCGCGCGCGCGCTGTAAACACACAACAAGTTTCTAACGTATGACAGCTGCGTGACTTCGAGGTAATAACCGTGCGAGCAGTATCATGCTAATTACGTTTCTACTTGCGTGTCATAAAGCAGCGCGACGCGATTTGTCGCACGGTGCAAGTTTCGTCATTCTTTCCGCCGATCATGCTCGTCGATGGCGAAGCATGCACAATTACCGTCGCAGTCGCGGTGCCCATAATTTTGTACTTCAGTCCCCGGCCGGTTTCACCGCGAGCACGTATCATCCCCGGCACGCGAAAGAAATCACGACTCTTTACTGTTTAATGACTTTGCGTATCTTTGCGTTTTAATGACACGGATCTTCTTACTCCTTCGTGGGCGAATTCACGCGAGTAATAAGCTCTCGTAAGCGAGAAAATAATCCAAGAAGACTCGATGAACGCCTCTACGTGATACTTCATCGTGCTTAATTTCTTTTCGCACAGTCGCGCGATGCCGCTTCGCATGCCGTTAACGTTCGTCTGCTCGCGTTCGAAGTCGGGGGAAAACTTGATAAAATGACCCATCGTAACCAACTTACATTATGTCATATTACATGGCCGCGTGTTCGAGTGTGATCATAAAACATCTCGTAAAACGATGATCACCCATCAACGTAACGAATCCCATTTTAGTCCTTTTCGGTTTGAAAGATCGAGTTATGCGTTAGCGGTCATTAGCGCGTCGCGACGAGACGGCGTCGAAAAAACGGGACGACGGCGGGGATAGGGGGGAGAAGGGTACCGTCATCGGAACGATGCGATAACGACAGCGGGCACGCACAGTGACGGCTGTGAAAGCCGCTTACGGCCATCGGGGGTTGTATCCGCGCGACTAGTGCCTTTCGGTTGAACTTTAATGCATCCTATTCCTATTATTCGTACCTCCCGTTGGCCGCGGCAGCTCTCGAGGCAGCCTCGAATAGAACGCGCCCGCGCTAATTGGATCCTCCAGATCCGCGCTTTGATTAATTATGATGAAGTGAGCGGGCGAATGAGCGGACGAGCGGATGAGCGAGCGAGCGAGCGAGCGCGCGGCAGGTCTTCGAGAGAATCGCGAGAGTCGCTCGCGCGCGAACAACGTTCGTCGATATTACTTTTTTATTCGCGATCCACGATGCGATCTCCCCTCCCCACCCCTCTCCCCGCGGCCGCATCTCTTACAATTCGCGCTGAATGCCTCCTCCCGCGATCCTGTGCGCGCGTCCGTGTGCTGTGTTCATCGCCGAATAAAGGAACGAAGCGTCCTCCACGCGGCTTCTTCTCTCTGGCGGAGTCCTTTGGATTAAATATTCCATAAATAGTCCATGGATTAAATAGCCGACTTGGTTTACACGGTCCACGCGCGCGGCCTACTTTCTTATTTTTTACGACACTCGTATGGCGTTACGATGAATTTTATCTAGAAACTTGGGTCTTTCCCTGATTCTCTCGCTGAGTGATGTTCTCGCGAGTCTTCCTTCTTCTCTCTCTCTCTCTCTCTCTCTCTCTTCTTCTCTCTCTCTCTCTCTCCTCTCTCTCTTTTTTTTTTTTCTCTCTCTCTCTCTCTCTCTTCTCTCTCTTCTCTCTCTCTCTCTCTCTCTTCTCTTTCTTCTTCTTCTCTCTCTCTCTCTCCTCTCTCTCTCCTCTCCTCTCTCTCTCTCCTCTCTCTCTCTCTCTCTCTCTCTCTCTCTCTCTCTCTCTCTCTCTCTCTCTCTCTCTCTCTCTCTCTCTCTCTCTCTCTCTCTCTCTCTCTCTCTCTCTCTCTCTCTCTCTCTCCTCTCTCTCTCCTCTCTCTTCTCTCTCTCTCTCTCTCTCTCTCTTCTCTCTCTCTCTCTCTCTCTCTCTCTCTCTCTCTCTTCTCTCTCTCTCTCTCTCCTCTCTCTCTCTCTCTCTCTCTCTCCTCTTTCTTCTCTCCTTTCCCTCTCTCTCTCTTCCCCCCTCTCCTCTCTTCCTTCCTCCTCTTCTCCTCTCCTCTCTCTCCTCTCTCTCTCCTCTCTCTCTCTCCTCTCTCTCTCTCTCCTTCTCTCCTCTCTCTCTCTCTCTCCCTCTTTTTCTCTTCATGTCCCGGCGCGCGAAAGGATTATCTCTGATATAAAAACACCTCGCTGACTATGAACGAAGTTGAAATATATTGAAAAAGTACGCGAGTGACTTTACGACCGACTGAATATTTTATCGCGAGCGGTCGCGTGCAACAGATGCGATCTTTTTCTTCTTCACTTTCGCAGCGTATAAAATTGTCTGATGAGACATCGAGTGCGAGTCCGCGAATTGTCGATGGCGTGATTCGTTGGTTGGAATCGTTGGTTGCGAAAGCGACAAGACGCTCGTAACGGAGATGACATTTCGAACGACATCCGATTCGGTCGATCATGACGACGCTTAGCAGTTACATTAACGACATGTTCGACGCTCATTCGGTCGGTTGGCCAATTACATTTCGCGTGAAGGCTCTTCAACATAGACGGCCGCGCTACATCCATGGGCCCATAAATTTATTGGACGCTGATGGCTGCGCTGCGTAACAATCGGCGACGTCCAAATTACCGTGCGGGCAGGTAATAATTCAGGCGTCGATGACGCCGACAATCATGACATCCGGATTGCGTACTCTCTGCCTCTCTCTCTCTCCTCTTCTCCTTCTTCTCTCTCTCTCTCTCTCCTCTCCTATTTATTTCATACTCACTACATATCCTTAATTTATATCAAAATATGCGTTGCGCGACTTTTCATTCACGACTGTCACGAGTAATCTCGACGAGATCCGATTCCCGTCACGTTGTGCGAATCAGCGAGCAGGAACGGGGTGAGACGAAGGAAAAATAAAAAGGAGCGCGAGAGAGAAACGCACGGAGCTCGGCGAGCGCCGCTTAAAGGAACAGGAAAACTCGATTCCTTTCGTGTAAGCCGCGACACTTGGACGACAGTTTAGAACTCCATAATGTCGCCGTTACCTTTTCCGCTTGCGAGCCGCACCAAGCCGTCATATACCTTGTACCGGCAGTGATACTGCCAACAATTCTATCCCGGTTAATGGCCATCGATGACGACGAGCAATTAAATTAGCGCGGATTACGAAACGCTAGGTAGTGTATGCGAAATGAACAAGGACAACGGAGGAGGAGAGGAAGAGAGGACGACGAGAGGGTCGCGCGGGCGGGGAGAGAATGTAGATATAAATTTGGGATAGGCCGGCTAGAGCGGCACGATGTTTCAAACACATCTGTGCCGCGTGTGCGATCATCCCTTCTCCATCTCTCTCTCTCTCTCTCTCTCTCTCCCTCTCTCTCTCTCTCTCTCTCTCTGTCTCTCCCGCTTTCTCTCTCGCCGTCTCTCTCTCCCACGCAATTTCTCTCCCTGTACCTGCCCATCCCCCTGCATCCACTCTCCTGGCCCGACTCACCCTCGTTCATTCTCCAGCGTTCTCTGTTCCCCTCGCCGTTTCACCCGTTCGCACGCGCGCGCGCGCGCACACACGTCCGACCAAACCGGCGAACACTCGCCGTGCCAAACCCGAATCGACCTGACGCTCTCTGTAGCCGATTACAAATCTGACCAATTAGGCGCACGCTGCGCCTGCCGGATGGGAATTGGCGAACGTTCCGAGGGCGCTAACGTTGGCGCCTAACCGTTGCGCCGCGCTCTCTCCTCGAGTAGATCGCTACCCCGATCCAACAACGACCCCCGTCCGCGCACTTGGTGTTCGCCATTCCTTCTTCCTCTCGGGATTAATATTAAATGCGGCGTCTGCGAGAATCCCGACTTTGATCGGGAAACATGGCTAATTAACATCTCCCCGCCGTCACCCTCCGTCTTACGGCCGAGCGTAATTGTCGGCCTTGTTGAGTCGCCACCTCCGACGTTTTCGGCTCGCGCTTTTTCATCTTCCGCGCTTTCGTCGTCTCCGCCCTTGTAATATGCCGGAAAACTGGCGTGTTCGCACAAACCTGAACGCTGAACCACGATCAACTCTCGCGACTCCTTCGTCGGTATATACGTTGAAACGTTCTAATGAAAAATGTGCCCCGCGCGGACTCGAAAAAAAATTCACCGGCTATGCAGCCGTCACAATCTACGAAAGACGTTTCATGTTTTACAAGCTGGATCCAGCTTGTCGCGTTCAATTGACGCGGGGTCAATTTGTCCTCCCCACTTCCAAGTTCGCGGGGGGCGAACGACATGGACAGACACTCGTTTCGGGGCTGCGCCATCGATACTTTGCAAACTGCTTTTTCAATATTTTGTCAGAAGCGCGCGAGTCGTTGGCCGCGCTGTTTCCCCACGGCCCCGAAAATTCGAGTGCACGCGCACCGCAGCGGGTTATAATTTATTATTCGCTGTTGGACCAGCGGGTGCGATCCATACAGGCTGCTCGCGTACGCGCATACTAGCAGTAGTTTTGTAAAAAAAAGAGAGTGGTGGAGAGGGAGAGGGAGAGAGGGAAAATGAGAAAGAGTAGAGGAGAAGAAGAGAAGGGGAGAAACAGGGCGGAAAGGCGGCGGAGCGAGACGAGCGGCGCGAGATGAAAAAGAGGAACAGGGACAAAGAACGGGGGAAAATGCCAAAAAAGAGGAACGGCGCGGCGGCGCGCGGTCGTGTCGGTGTTTTATTGCCGGCGGATTTGTCGTATTGACCGACACTGCGAGCGGGATGAGAGGGAAGGAAGACGAAAAACGAGAGGAGAGAGAGAGAGAGAGAGAGAGAGAGAGAGAGAGAGAGAGAGAGAGAGAGAGAGAGAGAGAGAGAGAGAGAGAGTGACACTCGTCCATCGGCGTTCGATGAAATCGGCCAAATCGAAAGTTCGGAGGATCATTCTCGCGCGCGAGTAGCTTATCGACGGGGCCCGTAATTTCGCGATGAACTTGAGAACTTTGAAAGTGGACCAGCGAGCTTCAGCGCGACATTAAGCTCGCGGTCGGACGTAATCGCGAAAGTTTAATATTTGAGAACGAAAGAGGGCGAGAGTGACGCTTGGTCCATTGGCGTCTGGCAAAATCGGCCGAATCGAAAGTTCAGGGCATAATTTTCGAGCGAAGGCTTCGTCGACGAGGGGAGACAATTTCGCGGTAAACTTGATGAGAATTTTCGAGAAGCGACCGGCTTTCTTATCAGCGACTCTCCGTATAACGCGAAGTATAACACACGGCGGAACGTAATCGCGCGAAGACATAATATTTTGCGATTGTCGAACAGACGATCATACAAATCTACGATTGCCGGCAAATTTCGGCGTGCGTTTGTACAGCGCGAACGTCTTCAGTTCCTCCAGTAGTGTAATCGAGAGTAAAGTTACCGCGTTCAAGCACCGGCCCAAAATTTATTATCGCCGGCAATGATGTAATCTCTGCCGACTCGCAGCGCATAGCGCTCAGTTCCGAAGTTGCGGCAGCGAGTTATTTCGCGCGGAATCGCCCCGAGAATTTCGACGTATTCGTCAAGTTACAGAAGCGCGCGTACCAGCGCGAGACTGTAAGCGGAGCTCGGCTTGAGAGACGGGGAAGTGGCCGGGATTGTTGCGACGGGCGGCCCAATGCCGGCCTACCCAGAGCAGCTTCGTAAAAATTACACGCATTCCCGTCCACGGCGAGCGATACCATCAATCCACAAGTCTCGGGAATAAAAGAACGGTGAAATGAGTCCCGCTGTGTGAATCGTCCGTTGATTCACAGCTCGCAAGCCCGCTGTGCCGTTCCTCTCTGTCTTCCCTCGCCATTTCCTCTTCACCCGAACTTTTCGCTTTCCTCCTCCATCTCGTACTCTAGGGCGCTTAAACCTCCGTTTCAATTCCTTCTTTTCGTCGTGAGGGGGTCGAAATCGCGGACAGAGCCCCGTTATCTCGCGAGAATCACGCGCTCGGAGGGGCAGGATTTGAGACACGCTCGAGATGCACGTATACGATGCACGTTACATCGCCGGCACTTTCCGACCTCGGCAACGCCAACTTCGAAATTGCTACGCACGTGGAACTCGATAATATCTCGCCCCTGGCCTTTCGGCAAAAATCCGTGGCAGATTCACGACGAGCGCGATAGTCGCTTAGTTGGGAAACTATCTCGTTGACGGCGCACAATCCACCGGCACGAAATGGTTAACGAGTACGATATTGTCCCGCCGGTTTAATTCCGCAGTGGCAATTTTCGCGATCTTCATGGTCAATACTCGTGAGAGCCATTGTACGCGGTCGCCTGGGGAGAGAAGGAACAATTTCATTATGGGTGATCCAACGTTTATACTAATTCGAATTTCTCAAATTTACATCCATTGACTTCTCTAAAGTCGTTTCAAAGTAATCTTGCCGCGGACTGATCTCTTCCGGTAACATTATTAAATAAACGAATACCAGACCGATAATAAAGTCTGACGTCTCTGGCGATCCGAAAAAAGAATCGGATCGAGAGCGTATCTACGCGAGGAGGAGGCGGCTCTCCGTTCGTTTATCTTCAACGTGCATAATCAATCTATTGCTAACGAGAAGAGTCGAAGCTCGCCGACGGCCGGCGCTTTGGCTACCAATCGAAACGTGTTGGAGTGGATGGTGTTCTGCTCGTTCGTTATTCCGCCGGTGAGAAGGAGAAAAGGAAGAAGAAGGAAACGTACGGGAGAGAAGGGAAAAGAAAGGGAAACAAAGTTGGCGGCAAGCGGAGCAAGGGAGACGCGGGGAGGGAGCGAGGACCCTTAACTCGATCTCAAGTTCGACTTGGAAGGCTGACGTTTCCGTCCTTCAACGGACGTCGCACTTTAAACGCCTACTATGACGACGACGACGACCAGGGAGACGTGGGAGACTCGGCTCGACTCTCGCACGACTATGCACAGACATTCTGGCCGGCTGGCTCTCGAACGGCGAGTGAACGTAAATCTCGCATCGATGGCACTCGGCCACTCTTCCTAGTTACGTGATATTCTATAAGACACCGGCCACCGAGATCGTAATGGGTTCTTTAGCGGTAAGTGTGTCAAGAGCCGCGGGTGCGGATGTAACGTAATAAACCCGCCTCTCGATAGTGCGTCGCTCGCAGCTACTTAATGTGACAATTCACGCGTAATCCTCATACGAACACACACGCGTCATTTATTCCGCCGGATATCATCGTCATCGCCGGGGGATGAATTTGGGGAAACATCTGGGGAAACACGGGTCGTCGTCGATGTCGCGCGAATTTTCCACCCGTGCGTGTTTTTCTGCTATATATTTTTTTATCCCGCTACGTTTATATCGGCGTTACACAGGCTGAAAATATGTTGATCGAAGTTTGATTTCGAAAGCTGAAAACACAAAGCGGAAGAAACCCTGCCCGTTTCCAACGGGCCTGCAGATATTACGAAAGAAAACAAACACCGCGAATGAAAACAAATGCCGTGTGCCGTTCTTTCCCCCTTTTGTTTTTCTTTTATTTTACAAAATAGAAAATACGATTTGCGAAATCATACGGCGCGAAGCGCGAGATTGACAACGCGACGATCAAGTCGCGCGATTCGCGCCGACTCGCCTGTCGATAGCGGCGCCGCTCTCACGCGAGGATTTATTTAGAGATTCAGCGTAGATCGCGCACGGGAGGGAGGAGGACGCGGACAGCTAGAACAGCGTTAAATAAATTTCGCTCCTTCGACGACTCTCAACACTCTCATCCCGGCATACTGCGGGAGTATACCGCGCGAGATCCCTCGGTCTACAGACGACACACTCCACGTTCGCACGTAAAAAATTCACTTTGCATTTTTACAATTCACCGCCGGGAGAAAGAATCGACGTGGTATTGCCGCCGGCGTAGATATAGTCCTTCCGACACAGTCGACGAAGCGTCCGCGCCGCTTCGCCGTCGCTCGTACTCCCGCACTTAAGGCACTCGTCTCTCCCGACAATTCAAATTTTAATTCAATTACGAGGACGACGAGGCGCACGCCCGTCCGCACCCGCGAGCGCGCCTTTCCGCTACGTCTTCGTCCTTTCCGTCCACTTCTTTTTCTCTCGGAACCGTCTTCTTCTTCTTCTTCTTCTTCCTCCTCCACTACTACTACTTCTTCGTTCCCCGTCTCACATCTTTACCCCTCTGGGCGAAATCTGAATTTAATTATGACCCTTCACGTAACCGTTTTAGCACCCACACCACCGTCCGTGGCCTATCTCACTCTCGCATCGTCCGCCGCCGCCGCCGCCGCCGCCGCCGCCGCCGCCGCCACAACCGGACGGAAAGTCGCGCGGCCGACTACTCACCCCTTCGATCCCCCCCCCCCCGGAGTTGGAACAAGCTCGCGCGCGAAGTACTTTAAATCTTAAAGGGCATTTAATCCCTCCATTACTTCTCGATCTTTCCGTTCGCGTCTCATCGAATCTCCCGTCGTCGCGACGGCGACTTATCAATCTCTCGCGTCTGCGCGCCTATACGCGGCAGATCGAAGCTCCCGTAAGTAGCTAAAGACGGAAGTAGTCAGCCCTGCGTAATAATGAGTGCTCTTTCGACGTAACTGGATGCGTTATTACGCACGTCGTATTGTCTCGTACTCGTCATGGAATAGGTCTTTATATACGGGACCTTTCTATCCCGTCGCATGATATTTGGATAAAGATCTCCTGAAAGGGAAATAGTGAGATCTTTGCAAAACACTTTGGAATAATAAACAGCCGTTTGCACCGTTGATATCTCGTGGCGATCGCGGCCGTAGCTACGCACAAGCATGTTTTTTTCCAATGTGTACTTTCTTTTCTTTCAAGCATTCCTTTCAACATGTTTCTTTTTCTCAAGCACTCGCTATCGTGGTTTAGGACACTTTATCGTATGACGTGTCTACAAACAAGAATCCAACTTGGCGAATGGTAAAGTCAACCTAAAGGTTTCACTTATTTGTAACAATCAGTCTGCTCGCGGACGCGGACGCGGACGTGCTAGATTTTAGAATCGTCAGTAATCGCGGAACCTTCAGTTCGCGATGCTCCATGCGTGATTCACGATTCGCGCATGTTGCCGAAACATTGCAATTTATCACACGATAAACTACATATAAACGTGCACATTAAACGAAATTGCAACTCCCGATTTTATCTCCGACTAGTCGAGTCTGTAAATCCGCGGAATAAATCAAGACTTTTCGCCGATGGCGTCGAAGAGTTGCGCGTTAAACGTCACTGAGAAACGCGATTATTGTTTGCGTAGTGAAGCGAAGTGAAGTGCAATCAACATGGGACGACGCAAACCGAAGGAAGGTGGATGGAGTTGCCGAATACGGCAATGGATCTGGTCAGACCTGGTTGAAACAAAACAGCGGACGTGAATGCGACATGGTGAGTAACATCAGCGCTTACCACATAATATCACATAATGTAGTGCGTGCAATTTGTTTTGTAAATCGCGCACGTTGTTATTTAAGAGTATTCGGGACTCTGCTTTGGACACTTGCAAAATTTAACAGCCGCGTTGGGCGTGTGTGATATTTCGTTGACACACTTCGGATTAAGTATAATTAGAATCTAAAATTTTGCACAGACGTACAAACGTAAATTAAACAAAGGGATATTCGGAAATACGGGTATTCCTCGTGTGGGACTTCCAAAGTGTCAAATTTATTCCCGGCTATATTTCGCTCGGGCATTTTTCGGGAAATTATTATGCTCGCAAAATATCGCATCCGTGCGTGGCACTTGAAAGCACATTCGATATTTTGAGGCAATGTGTGCTCGCTCCGCGCGCGTGTATATCCGCTGGTATATTTTCTACGGAACCTACGGCGCGCAAGAACGATCATTCTTTGTGCCCTCGCTAAAGCCTTAGCACGCTCCTTCTAATGGCGCATTCAATATTCGTAATGAAGAACTGTACCTACTTCAATCTTCATTCATTCATCGCGAAACTCTTTGTCCGGCCCTTGTCCTTCTTCGCTGAATGCACGTACATACTTAGGATTCTCTTTCTCCGTCGCTCGCCAACCTTCCGCCTTGTTTCTCTCCCCCCCCCTTCCTCCGCCCCCTCCTCCTCCTGGTTCTTTACCCTCCCGCCATCCTCAACCCCCTCGCTATTTTATTTATTCGTCCAGCCGTCCTTGCCTCGGCATCGATTCCCCTCGAGAGACCTCGTAGCTTCCACGATAATTAAACTAATACCAATTAAACGTACCGACGACCGTTAATTAATGGTTTCTGTACCATTCGAGCACGGCTACCACCGCCGCGCCGTTTGTAATATTACGTTATACGCACCCGAGTTTGGGTAGTCGCTAATTTTAATGCCGCGCGGTCGTGCGCGGACTCTCCTCCTCTCGCAACGGAGATTACATTTTCTCGCGTAATGTTTACATAATTTCCTTTCTCGCATTTTGCACGCCTAATATATTTCCCGCGCTAACACCGCACGCCTTATTAAGCCCCACGAGCGGATTAATTTTGTAGGAGCCTGGTGCGCCGATTAAAGCAAGAAGCGAGGAAAAAAGAAAGAAACGGCTAATTACCCGGAGCCCTTATCGGCAAACGTGCGTGACACGTTAATTTGCACGCGGGGCGCGACGCGACGCGACGCGATCGCGCGTGTGACGTTTCGTAATCAAGTGTAGATATTTATATCTTTGGCTATCCGTAAAATATATACATATTTTTACATGAGCGTGCGCACGCGTACACGCGCGTTTACCTACTCGTATGTTTTCTCGATGTTTGGAATATTCGGCCAATTTATTTTACAACAATTTGAATACATGGATATTCAAAAGGGGCGCGCTCGTAATCCTCTGTTTTTGCGGGAACGTGCTGAGTCGAACGTTACGAACGAAATCACGCGAATAGCGAGGAATTCGGAGTGCGAGGAACGTGAAGATCGCAAAAATCCGGATTGGCGGTCCTTTCGGTACGACCTGGTATTTAACACGGTAGCGCGGGGGGTATTCTAATTAAACGGTACACGTCTGATCTCCGGATGGAATGCCAAGACCGGCATCGATTACCCAACCAATTTGCGACGCGACTCGCCGCCTCTCTCTCTCTCTCTCTCTCTCTCTGTCACCCCCTCCCTCCTCCGAGTCAGTTTCCGTGAATCTCTCCAGGAGGAAATGCCACGAATGCGGCAGTGTCACGCGTTTAAGATCGAAGGGTCCGAAAATACGAGAATCAAATCGGAGAGAGCCGATAAATTGACATAAACCACGAGGCGAGAAGGAAATGTTTATTTAGCGACACTGATTTTCACCGCTCGAGATCTCCAGCAAGAGGAATAATCTTCTGACGATTTTAAACGAAGGGAAGAGAGACGCCGTGCGAAACTCGCGAAGATTATGACGAGAAATTCACGGCTCCTGTCCTTTTTTTCTTTCTTTCTTTCTTTTTTTGTATTGACTTTTCAATTTCCCGGTCGCTAAAGCGCGAGTTTGCTCGTGCGCGCTCTCGTTTTCCAGTTTCAAAAGAACGCTTTGAAAGCAACGACGCGAGCTATGGAGCTTCTCCTCTCTGTGTCCCTAAGAACGCGATAGCGTAAGTCCCTGCGAAATCTCGCGACGGAAATGGAAAAAGCAAAGCGCACCGCCGGCGTACGCGGCGGCCGTGCGCGTCGTCGCGACTGCTGCGAGAGCCGCGGCACATCCGCCGCGGCGTTCTCTCGCAGCCGCGCTCCGGGTAGGATTAAGTAGAGACGCGTGCTTCCTGGTGGCTCCACGCCCGGGCCCTTAATTCGCTCCTCGAGGGAACGTGACCCGGGGATAAATTTGAATTTGCGCAAACTGCACTTGCCCCTTCGCGACGAAGGGCCGAAAGAGCGAGAGAGAGAGAGAGAGAGAGAGAGAGAGAGGGGAGCGGATAGGAGGATGAGAAAGGGAGAGAGGAGAAGTGGCAAGGCTCGGGCTGGAGTTGCTCTTCGACGGTGAGCGGACAGAGGAAGGAAGGGAGAAAGAGAGAGAGAGAGAGAGAGAGAGAAAGAGAAAGAGAAAGAGAAAGAGCTCCAAGACAACAGCCTTAATAGCCGGTACAATGGAGGCCAGGCGAACGGAGGGTGATCTTCGAGTCTTTTACGTCGCACTTGACGAAACAATAGTCGAACGAGCGAGCCGGTAGAGCGATAGACCGCCGCGCTGTCGGATTGGAGAAGAGGGTGTCGAGGGGCGTCGGAGGAGAGAATCGGAGTGTATGCCCGGTAGACGATGACGACGACGTCGACTACGACGATGACGACGACGACGACGACGACGACGACGACGACGACGACGACGACGACGACAACGACAACGACAACGACAACGCGGAATCCGTAGCCCCGGGTCGGGTTTTAACGACGTGCTCGGACACAGTCGTCGCGCCCCTCCGCCTCGGCTGCTGCACCGAGTTACCAGCGTTGCATGCAAGCGTTTCACCCCTCGCTCCGTCGCGCGACCCTCTAATCCTCTCGTCCCGGTTACCTTCACGGGGTCGTCTCACTCTCGGTGCTGCACGGAGCGAATGAAAGAGAAAGAGAGAGAGAGAGAGAGAGAGAGAGAGAGAGAGAGATGAGTAGAGCGAGACAGACTACACTTCACCGATACTATTATACCGAATACCGCGCGACCTGCGACCCTGCGCTAAACGCTCGCCTCGGCCGACGAAACAAATCCTTAAATTGAGAGAAGAAGTGAATGAACACGAATAAACTACGTAGGTGCCGCTTAACGGTTAGCGACGGTTAAGATATATCTCTATGTCGCGTGATAACTCGCGAACTGGAGGCCTCGCTTGAAAATGAAAATATTATTCCTCATGTCACACGATTATGTTTAGAAATCAAATTAAATGTGAATTGAGAAAAAGAGAAAGAGAGCCGGTAGATCGAAAGGGATCATGGGAGATCGAACGTGAAAAATATTTCACGTTGGTAGCGTTAAAAATATGGACGGCTAAAGCAATATTGACAGTAGATCGCGTGAGTAACGTGTCGACTGTGTGTGTGTGTGTGTGTGTGTATCGAACGAAAATTTATTCGTGCGAACAACGTATAAAGATTTTGAATATGCATATGTAAATGCGTATTACCGTAAAGTATATAAAATGTACGCTAATACATTCGCACGCGCGCGCACGGATATATTCAAAATTATTCACCGATTGTTCGCGAATATATTTTGCTCGCAAATCAAGCAACGTTAACGTCGCCAATCACACAATGAGCAACGCTCGACGCAAATTAAGACATAAATAAGTAATACGCGGAAACGAGAATGCTGTTCACAATGACCGCAAAGTTGCACTCCCATCGTGAACTACAAGCTCGTGTATTATTTGTATCAATTATCGCTTGACTATCGTCTATAAATATCAGTCTAGAAACTATACCTTTTCTCTCTCTCTCTCTCTCTCTCTCTCCCTCTCCCACCCTCTCTTCCTCCCTTTTCTCTTTTTCTCCCCTTCCGCCTGTTTCCACCGCTTATATTTCTACGTCTCCACGTGCCTTTTATGTTTCGAGGTTGCCCTGCGAGCACTCGTCGTTTAACATTGAAACTTTCGGCCGCCTCAGCCCTGTAATGGCCAACCCCCGCGGGCCATGTCCTTCCTCCGCGCCCTCCGGGGCTTTATTGCGTACGACGTTGCACTATCGACGATGACAGTCTCCCGGTGCGTGGAGGTTTCCACGCGCGACAGCAGATAACTCCTCGGTGACTCCAGCCGGTGACGAACGCAACGTGTCGCGAGGAGTCCGGCAAACTTTAATATACACGCAGCCAAATAATTAAACACCGCGATCGATCTCGCGAACTCTCTTTTGGTCGCGCCGGAAATAAAGCGATCCTCGACAGCAGGAATTTTCCTTTCAATCTTACGTAGAGAAGAGATACGAGTAGTGTGAGCTGAAGCGACAATATTCGAGAATATACGCGAGGAGAAATATTTTGATTCCGTCAATTAGACGTTGATATTTCGTGATTCGCACTTAAAAGTGACTGATTTTCCCGGCATTGTCGACGAGCTGCAAGCTACCGCGAATAAGATTCGTTCCCAGTGAGGTGGGAACTTCTTAGCTGAAATTAGAAGCGCGCGTTAGTGCGAGAACAGTTGCAAGAACGTGACGAGCCAAGTGGCATTCCTAAGTATCTAATCGTAAGTGTGTATTAAAACGTCATTTGTTACTGCCGCCGAGTATTTCTCGCTCTATAGCGACTTAGAGTACAAATAGCTAATAATCTGAGCTCCGGCGGCAACGACGTCCCTCTTAGCTGTCCCTCTTTCAAAGAAACATCTCGGCTCTCACGGCAACATCTTAGCTCCTTCTGCTAATCTGTTTTCCACGTGATGGATCGGGAAAAAGAGAAAAAGAGAGGGAGAGAGAGAGGGCGAGAGAGAGAGAGAGGGAGAGCGACTGTGTGCGATGCGATGAAAAATATAATTACGTAGATTACGAAGTTCACGGAGAGTGAGCGGTTCGTGCGAACGAATGTAGGCGAGGTCATTTACATATTAGAGAGCGCGCGTAAATATAAACACCGCGCGAGGCGAGCGAGCGAGCGGTAACTCTAAAATTGTTCTCGACGTTTCTCCCGAGTAATCTTGCGATGCTGAAGCGACTTACGAGTGACAGAATGTTCTCTCTCGGGAGGCTTCGGAAAAATTGAATAAATTCCACAATAAATTACAGCTGTGCGCGGGGATATCACGGGCGGGAGGCGAGGAGAGGGGAGTTAAGTTAATTAATGAGAGTGGCGATCCAAGCAGACGAGAGCGTCGCAAGACAGCGTTTGTTCCGTGCCAGGGCACGGTATAACGCGCGCAGCAGCCGGAAATGCATAGACGCTACGCGGTTTCGCGAGTAATTTATGCGCGCGCGTGGATATTATGCGCGGCATAATGTCGTCGAGAGCGTCTCTCGTACACAGAATGCGCGAACGCTACCACCCGCTTTCGTCCTTTGTGACACCTGCGTCTCGGCCGTCTATCCTTTCACCTTCTCCCGGTCCCTGTCCGTCCGCGTTCGTTCTGTTTCTTCGTTTATTTATTCGTTCGTTCGTTCACTCGTTCGTTCGTTCGTTCGTTCGTTCGTTCGTTCGTTCGTTCGTTCGTTCGTTCGTTCGTTCGTTCGTACTCCGCACGCGAATCCGTCTCTCGACAAATACCGGCGACCAAAAAGGGGCGGCTGCTCGCGCCCCTCTCGTCTCGTGAAGCTTAATCATCTGCCTGAAGAAATTCTACGCGAACGCAAATATATCCGTTGCACTGCCATTGTCGCGCGCGCAAACAGTCGGAAGAGTCGAAAAATGAAACAATAACGGAACGGGAAATCCAGGAAGACGCGGAAAAAGAGACTCTGAAAAATTGAGATTACATTGCGCGCGTGCGCACTCGCTGATCAACTAAAATTTATCACTTATTCGCGCGATCTTCATTATTTACGCTCGACAATGTCGCGCGCCGGCCGTGCGTGAAGTAAAACCACCGACGATGGCTTTTACGCGATATTCGGGAGTTTGAATTTTTCATTACTATCCAGCGTACGTCCATCATTTCTCGCCGGCGCGGCGCGACCGTCGCGCGCGCGCGCGCGCTGGTAAAACCTAATATAATCTAACACCTATAAAGGAGCGAATCTGGCACACCGCGGATGGATAAATTACCTTCGCCGGCGCGGCTGCAATCTAGAAAGTGATAGCCAATCGCAGATAACCGGCCGCGGTTGACGTAACAGAACCCGAGGCTACATATGCCGCAAGAAAATTACGATGTAGCTCTCTTAGTAAGTAACATTCTCCGGTTGCGCGGTTACCAAACGCCATTCAGCGAACAGTTAAATACTGTATAGTATTGGAGAACTCTATCTCCTCGCAACGGTGGGCTCCGTGTCTGGGAGCTCCGCGTCGGCCCTTCCGTTCTTCGTGCCACCTGTACTTACCTATCTCTCTACCCATCTCCACCAACCCTCTCGACGGAAATCAGCGTGCGCGCGCGAGAAAGAGAGAGAGAGAGAGAGAGAGAGAGAGGAAGAGAAATGGAGAGACCAAAATGTAGTCTATCGTGTAGACAAGACGTGGATGAATAGGAAGTTTCTCGTGTAAACCGCGGATAATAAATTTCCCTCCCACACGGCGTTAGCTAATAATCTAGTAAGCAACGATTAGTCAGAGATAATCGTGTCTCCGCGGCGGCGATCACGCGATGCACCGAAGCCCGGGGCTAATCGCGACGGAAGAAAAAAATCATGACGCGCCTTTCCTCTCGCTAACATTTCCTAAGCAGTAACAGCAGCAGCAGCAGCAGCAGCAGCAGCGGCGGCGAAGGCGGCGGCGGAGGCGGAGGCGGTGGAGGCGACGGCGGCGGCGACGGCAACGGCGGCAACGGCAGCAGCACCTCCGGTAAATGGCTAAATCACGTCCGCTATTCGAGAACGCTATCTCGTCGTGCGTGCGAGAGTGCGTTCTCTCTTCCCTTCGTCCTAGCACCTGTACCTCCATCCGCCTACCACCAACACCAGCCAGCCAGCCAGCCAGCCAGCCAGCCAGCCAGCCAGCCAGCCAGCCAGCCAGCCAGCCAGCTAGCCACCCACCCAGCCACCCAGCCACCCACCGACACCCTCTCGACGGAAGCCAACGTCGGAACGAGTGAGCGAGCGAGCGAGCTTGCGCGGCGCGAGCGAGAGAGCTTCCGCGAAGAGGGGCAACCACCCCGCTTGCTCGCTCGCTCTCTCGCACGCCTGAGAGAAGGACTCGCGGGGGAGGGAGGGGTGCGAGAGGCCGCACAGAGAGGGTGGCACGCATGCGCCCGGGCACTCGCGGGGCTTACCCGGCGCGGATCAGTCGTGGCCGGCGGTGCCGGAGGCCAAAGACTCTCGTCGCGAGGGTAGTAGACGCGCCGCGTTTTCCGCCGGACCTCTTCGCTCTCGGGTCTACTTACTTGTGTCCTCCTCCTCCTTCTCCCTCGTCCTCCGCCCCGCACCGCCACCCCTTCGTCGGTTCTCTCGCTCCCTCCGACCGATATCTACGCCGGCTTAGACTGGCCGCGCGCCGCGTATGCACCGCGTGCACTCCCAGCATCGCCGTCGACACCGCGACACGCTGCTCGTCCTCGTCGTCGGCCACCAGGTCCCAGCGCCGCGCGTCGAGCACGTTGCCGACGACGACGACGACGACGACGACGACGACGACAACGACGGCGAGAACGACGGCGACGACGACGACGACGACGCCGACGACACCGTAGACCGAGTGGTCCAGGGTGACTGCTGAAGCGGCAATCACGAGCGTGCCTCATCGTCGTCTTCCTTCTTCCTCCGCTCGCGGGTCACCAGGCGTCGAGCTCGGCCGAGCACAGGATTCGACCACAGGATCGAAGGATGCTGGCCCGCTGCCTAATCTTCGCAGGTAATCCGTTCACCGTCGAATCTCTTTCTCTTTATCTCTCACCCCTTTCTCCCTCGTCACCCTCTGACGCGCGATTCTATCCGGTTACGTTCGATTAAGCCGCGAGCCCCCGTTGGCAGTGGAGAAAGTTAGAACGGAGCGGACGCTGTACCGGAGTGCGTGCGGGCAGGACGAACTCCTAGTGCGGCGAAAGGGAGGTTTTTTCATTCGAGTTTTGAGACGCCTCACACCGGCCCGGTTCGCTTGATTGCGGATTAATCGCGCGCTGTAAACTGTAGCTCTGCCCTGCGATACCGACAAGGCGGATGGAAGTTTAATTAACGAAGATTAACGTTAACGCCGGCGCTGGTAAGCGGCGTTCTCGGAGGGAGGAGTGAATTGATATTCCCTCGCGCGCATTAGTGAACGGAAAAACCTCGCCGATGAAGTAATGATTTTTCATTTCTACTACGTACTACTACGCACATACACGCACGCACACACACACACACACACACACACACACACACACACACATGCACGCGCGCGCGCACGCACATACACATCGGCCTATATCGCGTACATTTCGGATTCGAGGAGACTCGCGCGTCGGACGAAGCTTTGTTCGTTTTCGTGCGAGTCTTCACCTCTCTGGCGATAACGACGAGGCGCTGAGGATTTTCTCTCCTGTTGTTCTCCGCCGGGTTTTAGTTTGCCGGAAACGTGCACTCGACGTACGTTCGACGGCTCTCGCCGTCGTTATCCCCCTCGATTTTCGATTAAATCTCGGATCCCGTCCGGAAGAACGTGATTTCTCTTTTTTCTCCTCACAGAGACGCGTACTTGTTCGTCGAGCGGCCAAGTGAACGGCTGGGCGAGCACGAACGGCGGCTGATACTTTACGACGGAAATTTCGAACGTTCCTCCCGTCGCCGCAATCGTGGGTCACGGTGCTTTATTAAAAAACATTTCGCACCCCCGCACTCCCGAGTGCGGTAAACGTTCGAAAGTTCCGTTCTCGGTGCCAAACAAATTTCCGTCTCGGATTTACTTTACGATCCGTCGCACACGTGACACCGCGCGCGCGCGCGCCGCAACATCCTATTTCCCGAAATGTGCATTACGCGTTCGTGGCGCGCGCGAGCTTGGCATACCGCGCCGCGTGGATACGATGAACTTTAAAGTTCGGTATTCGGTGCCAAGCGAACGATTCGCGCGGTTGCCGCGCGACTGTCTCCTCTCGCCTTGGTTATCCTGGCCTCTCGCAGGCGGCAGAATCCTTACGCACGTGGTTCTCTCT
>NW_020230183.1:887377-959877 GCF_003227715.2 Harpegnathos saltator | reverse complement strand
CTCTCTCTCTCTCTCTCTCTCTCTCTCTCTCTCTCTCTCTCTCTCTCTCTCTCTCTCGCTCTTGTCTTTCTCTCCTCTCTCTCCCTCTCTCTCCCCATCTCCGTCTCTCACCTCATCTTTCCCTTCCCCGCAGTTCTCGCTCACCCGAATCTACAGGACGCGCGCGGCGTTAATGGAATATTTTAATGACTAAGTAAACCTTTAATCACGGCTTTGTCGGCTAGCAGGAACACATCGCGCGAAATTAGAGATAAGTAGATGAGCCGTCCGACCGCTCTCCCGTCTCGTCTTATCGGCGCTCCTCTTTAGGGTGGAATAAACGCGCGTGCGAGCGAGCGAGCGCGAGCACACGAGCGCACATACCGTGTGCAACAATGCGTCGTGTAATTTTGCGCGGTGAAAGGCTCGATAATCGCGCGGAAAGTCTGCCAGAACTGCAAACGGCGGGCTGTAATTAAGAAGGTGGAGGCCACCGCCGGACGAAAAGTGCTGAAATGTGGCGGGCGAGAGGAAACGAGCAGCAGGAGGAGGTCGAAAGTTCCGGCAGCGGGCGAAATGTAAATGTCGGTCCGCGAGGAAATCCTTGTGCCGCTCAGCCGAGAGAAGAAGAGTTGAGTTTCACTTCTCTGTCTCCCTGCCCCGGTCGTCGCGTGAACGTCTTCTTGCGAATTAATCCGAGTCTCACCCACCGCACTCCTCTCCTCCTCTCCAATCCAAACGCGGCGGCGATCCCGACGATTGAGAAATTCTCAACGAGAATCGAATAGACTTCTTATCGCGCGAAATTCCTCAATTAACGCGCCGTTGCGTTCCAACCGAGGGGGGGGGGGTTGGGGATGGGGGTGGGAAGGATTCTTTCGGCCTCACGGATTCCCGACTATTTCAAAGTCCATTTAATATACTCGCTCGACCGACCGTGTACCAGCGATTGTTAACCGCTTTCTGGTCGACCACCATCGCCGCCGCGTTGGTTCCAGCTGCAATAGCGCAGGAAGATTCGGTTAACCGCGGTTAGCGTTAACCCACGCACATCCGCGCTGCCTGGATCCGCTCGGCGCGAAGCTGCTCGCAGAAGCTGCATTCTTGCCGCCGTAACTGCGCTTTTAATCCGAATCGCACGGCAGGACGCACTTCTCGCGTGGCGCTGCGCCGCTAAATGCACCGGCCGGCGCGATATTCGCTTCCGCAGGCGGATGTACGTGCCCGGCGATGAGATCTGCTAATTACTTCTCGCTCGGAAATGCGCCGGAAGCGGCATGCGCCCGGTGACAGAGCGCGGATTTTCCGAGCGTGAGCGAGCCAAAAGCCTGATATTTTTCTCCACGTTCGTTCCGGCCACAGTTCCTATTAATCCTTTGCGCGAACCGCGCATGAAATTGTTTGAGGAGAGGCAATCCACTCTTCTCTCTTTTTCTCCCTCTGTTTTTTAATCGAATCGAACGGTACCGAGCGACTCGTCCTCGCGCAAACCGCGTCGCGCGTACGCGTCAGGTGACTCCTTCGCGCGCGGAACGGCGCGGCAGAGCGCCGCGGGGATTATTAATTCGCTCCTTCTCCCTTCCGCCGAGAAAGATACCGATAGCAGCCTCCGTCGCGTCGCGTCGCGTCACGTCGCGTCGCGTCGCGCCGCGATGTTGGCTTCCGCGTCGTATTTTCATGCAAAGCAAATAACGTTCTCCTTGCCTCCCCGTCGCGTAATTAACCCTTTGTAACGGAAGCCTCGGAACGGCTTCGTTGCTTAGGGAAGTTGGCTATTTATACGATACTCGCTGTTGCGCTGCAATCGCACGCGGAAACCGATACGCGCGGCGAGTTTCCATTTTCGTGGAAGTCAGCGGGGCCCGACGGCGACGATAAAAGTAACCGGTAGGAGGAATCCGATCGCGAAGAGGGTGTTCGCGCTCGCTCGGCGCCGGAAAAGAGCTACGCGCCGGCGGCACCTCTTTCGCCGGCACGTTCTCCGATTAGGTGGATAATGCGGGGCGACGTGACGGGCCTACGTAGGACCTCTCTAGGTATCCCGACGGGCGGAGAATCCAGGTACTGGGCTGAATAATTTATTCGTTATGAATATAAACTCGGGGAAACTGATTCGTATTGCCGCGAGATACCCCGGCGCCGCGAGTCCACGTCGAAGTACGAAGCGAGGAAGGTACTAGGAAGGGAGTACGCGCGGCAGGACGATGGGGAGGAGAGGAAACACGAGGGCTTGTAACTATGAGCCTCCCGGTTTCGAGTTGCAACGTTCGTCCTATATCGCTCTCGTTCTCTCTCGTTCTCTCTCGTTCTCTTCGTCTCCTCCCGCCCTCCCCACCCCCTCTCCCTCTCTCTCTCTCTCTCTCTCTCTCTCTCTCAGCCTCTCGCTCTCCACAGCACATTCCCGTCTTCCTCTACTTTCCGAACTTGCCAGCGCCCACCCTCTGACGCGCGTTACCGTGGTAGGATCGCACGGAGCTTTCAATCTCTCGGCTGCCGTTTACGTTCCACGATCTCGCACGCGTTATTGGAATGCCAGAAGCGCGAAGAAGCTTTAGTGACCTATATATATATATGTGTATATATATATATATATATATATATATATATATATATATAAATGGAGGTGATGATATATAAGCGGCACGGATATACGTGATCCGTTTGTAATCTGTCGATCACACGTGTCGTGAGTAGGGATGCTTAGATTGAAAACGGTACGCTGTCATTTATCGCCCGCTATCTCCGGTAACGATACAATTGGATGGTTTCCTCGGGACAACGCGGTACAACGCCAATACTTTATCCCGCTCGTTTCGCGGACTGCTGCTAATCCGGGAAAAGTATCGGACTGACATTTATCGTAGAAACATTTCTCAGGCGCGCGTGCTCGTGTGTACGAAACACGTTAATAAATACGTATATTTTAATGTTTTTTTTTTTTTTTTTTTAAAGAAATGTATTGATACATAAATATAACCGTAAACCTGTACAAACAGTAAGAGACGTCGTAAAAGCACAGGCGAGGTGAGGAAATCAGCGGCGGCAACGAATTGTTAATTTTATCATTCGCGCTGCGATATTGCGTTATTGTCGGGAGACGACGACAGATAAACGGTAAATAACTTCAAAGAGCAGGAACAACGAATTAACGAGGAATTTACGTAGCGGTGCGAACACCAAAAGCGCACAACGACGACGACGACGACGACGACGGGGGCGGCGGCGACGACGGCGGCGGCAACAACGACGACGACGACGACGGCATTCGGTCCATATTACCAGCGAGCTCGTGAAAAAGCGATTAAGATACGTCACGCCATAGTCCGGCGCGAAAATCCCAAGCGCTGGCCGTTTCTTAGCAGGCGAGTTTCGCGCGCGGACATTTACAATTGAAATTACTTTGTCGTCGCCGGTGGATTTATTTCAGACTGCGCCCGCGAACTATAGCCGGCGTTCTTCTTTCTCGCGAGAGATTCGCTTTGAGAGGATTTTGTTCCGAGTCATAATGAAATCCCTGTCTCGCTCCATCCTTCGCTCCTGCCGCCGCCACCTCCGCCACCTCCGCCTGCGCCTCCGACGTCGCCGCTTTTTCCTCTCTTGTACGACACGACGCCACTCCCGGCTTCTTTATTACTCATCCCTCTCTGGTTCCTCCACCCCGTTCGATCGTTTCTCGCTCGCTCACTCACTCGATGATACTCGCAAACACAGAAGCGAGCTCCGTGGATGGTTCCACCGGCGACAGTAGTCGGTGCGGTCGACGACGCAAATTTAATAACTCGGCCGTCAGCACGGTCGGATTCTGCGCGGACAAGCGGATCTCGCGAGTCGTGAGCGCGACGAAGAAAATGCGTTGGACGTCCGGGGAACTCGCGCAGGGCGCACGAGGGCGCGAATCGTGAAAGCAATCAACGGCTTTATCCCGCTGGAACTTTCGGGGTTACGTTCGGATACCCTTCGCGGCGGACTTAAACGCCCGCAGCGAACTTGCGGCAACTCTTGAGATCGATGAGCGGATTCGCAAGCCTCGCGCGCTACATTTGCGAGCCCGATGTAGTCCTATCCCACTTTCCGTCACGCGGCTTTCCCGAAGTTACTCCATCAAATTAAATATCCTTCGGATAATTGTTCCCGTTTATACAAGTTGACACTTCGTGGATTATTTCATCACGGACAAATCAATTTTCGCCGAATTCAACACATGCAAGGTGCATGTGGGAAGGCCCATGTACCTGCTCATTTGCACGTGACCCCATCACAGTTGACCACGTCTGACTGTGTCGCGTCTTTATCTATTTACACGAACGCGATATTCCACTCGAAATTTCTACGGTGCCTGTGATCGAAAATCTATCGCGTCGTCGCTAAACGTCGTAACATGCTAAAAGTATCACGATTCACAAGCCGTGTATGCAAAAACTTGCCCACTTCTTCAAAGTTACTTTACGAAATTGAATATTTTTCGTATGATTTTTTTTTTAATTTATATGAAAGGTTTTTATCTTGAATAAATAGCTAATCGAATTAAGTGCAAGATACATGAATAGATATATTTCCACTCACGTGGATGTTTGCGCGTGAACGTGGCTGACCATGTCCGACTACGTCGCGTCTTTACCTACTTACACGAGAACGCGGTATCCGAATTGAAATTCCTGCGGTGGTGCCAGTGATCGGAAATCTTTCATGTCGTTCGTGACATACTAAAAATACAGGATACACGTGATGTCTCGCATGAACATTTCTTTTCACTACGTGACTCTCTCTCTCTCTCTGAAGTTACTTCGAAGAATTTAATATCCCACGTACGATGATTTTCTTTTATACAATTTGACATTTTATAGATTGTCTTACCTTGGACAAGTTCAGTTTTATCGAGTTAAGTGTATAAAATATAAAAAGACGTCTCTGCTTGCGGGTGAGTGTAGTTGACTACGCCTTACTAAGTTCCGTCTTTATCTACTTATATAAATCCGTTTATGGTATATTACAACTATCACGATCTACAAAAATTATGCATAACCATCAACTTTTCGGCTTTACCAAAGTTACTTCATGAATCTTAATATTCTTCGGATAATTGTTTTCTTTTCCTTTTTGTAATTTTACTCTCTCTCTCTCTCTCTCTCTCTCTCTCTCTCTCTCTCTCTCTCTCTCTCTAGGTTGTTCTAGCTTTAACTTTAGTTTTAATTTTGACCGAATTAAATGCAGAATATACGGAACGACGTATCTTCGCTTTGCCAGATCGCGTTTGGTCATGTCTGACTATATCATGTTCTTATCCACTTAAATAAACAGGATATTCCAATTGAATTTCCTGTGATATCTGTGATAGAAAATTTATCGTACCGTTTTTGATACACTTTAAAAACTTTACGATACACACTATATTTTACGCGAGCATCTACTTTACAACACACGATTTTCCCCGAAGGTTATTTTACGATATTCAATATTCTCTTCGGATGATGATCTTCTTTTACATAATTTGACACCTTGTGTAAGTGATGTCTCTTCGAACAAATCAAATAAATGTTGACTTTGAATTAGACATTGAATTAGAATGTATGAAGGGGCTCGTATAAAGCTTATCTCGTCTGACCAGGTCTGACCAGGTCACGTCATTGTCTACTTACAGACACGAGGTATTTCAACCGCGAAATTTCCTCGACCGAAAATCTATCGATTCGCTCGCGAGCTGCTAAAAACATCGAGAGATACACATTACTTCCGCACGGACGTGAGCTCTCGGTCCGCGACGCAGGTTTGGCCGCGGGTTTCTCAAATCTCCGCAAAACGCCGAAAATCGATACGAGCCGAAGCGAATGGCGAGCGAATACCGCGCGACAACAAAGACCTACCGGTTTACCGCGTCGCGCGTAAAAACGGACGGCCCGAGTTTTGAATTTATACGCCGCGATTTATACGCGCCGTTGCGATCGTAAATTAAGGCTCGCATTGAACGACGTGGTTTTACGCGCGGCGGAGCGACGGCCGACGGGCGGCGGGGGCCGATCGCGAGCTGTTCACAGCCGGGACCTCGACACCCCCCGGCCGTCCGGCCGGAAAGCAACACCGGACCGGACTTCTTCTTCCCCACGTCGTACCATTGATCGAACCCTCTTTAAACCCTCCGCGGCTTTAAACGCGCGCGCCAGTTGGCACGACGAGTGGACCGGCCGTTTACTTTCATTCGCCGGCATTGCTTTTCATCGGCGCTCTCAAGCACCGCGGCACGACAAAAGACGCGTACACGCACCCCTTACGTGCTTCAGCCGCGGCATCGGACTTTTCAATAGACTCGCAAAGCGTGCGCTTTAGGAACTCGTACTTAATAAAAAGAAATCGAGAAATTGAGAGAGGGAGAGAAAAAGATCGAAGTCGCGGTGCATAAAAAGTATCCGTCGTCTTCGGGTCTCTCTCTCTCTCTCTCTCTCTCTCTCTCTCTCTCTGTCTCTCTCTCTCTCGTACGGAACGCCCATTTGTTTCTTTGCAGTTTACGCGCTGTCGCGCTAGTGCGCGCTATCGCGAATTACAAGTTCTCGAAGAATCCGATAAAACATGAAACATGTACAGAGCGCGCAACGAAAAGCGTCCGCTTATCACGCCGCCGTAACGCAGCGCGAAGTTAAACGCGCGCGTCGCCTCGAATCTGCATCGCCGCGGCCGGCGCGCGCGCGAGTCGGCGAAATTTTCTTCGCGATCGCGCCCGCAGTTAAGATGTAACGCTCATAAAAGGCGAATGAAATTTGCATGGCGATGAATCCATTACACTCGCGCGACTCGCGGTGTGTGGTGCATCGGTGTGAGCGGAATTAAAAACACCTTCGCGCAACGGCCTCTCGAACACAGTCGTTGGCGCGCGCGCGCGCGCGCGCTCGAAAGCTTCGTTTTATTAGCGGAGCGTTCTCACCGCGAGAACGCGCTCCAGACGACGAAATCTCGCGCGATTTCGGAAAATCTCCAGATACCTCACCTCCGTCCCGAGTTCGCGTTGGCCGCACGCGAGACGCGCACGGAGGGCACGACGCGCCGTCGTTGAAACCTTAATCCTCGACAATTAACTCGCACGATCCCGACTCGCGTGTCGTGATCTTTCATTCATCGCCGGAGTAATTCCAATGTCAGCAGAGAGCGACTCGCGAAGCGACATGCACACGTTCGCTCGCTCGCTCGCTCGCTCGCTCGCTCACTCGCGCGAGACTCGAATGTGTACACGCGCTATTTAGTGACTCCGTTTAGCGGCGGAATTAGTCCACGCACGTCGGGCGGCGTATTGCGCAGCTAACTGCTGAATTATTCCAGGATAAACGTGTTTACATACGTTTAATTGTACAGCATGTTCGCGCGCGCGCGCGCGCGCGCGAGCGCCATAGGGGTACTTTAATCACCCCGCTGAATGGACGTGTCATCTATTCGCGCGTTCAATCGCTCGGGCGGAAGTGCCGACAGCCGATCGGCTTACTGCCGGATAAATAATTACGCCGACGCGGCGCTCCGACGGGAACTACAGCGGAACAGCGGAAAGTCGTTGGCGAACTCTCGCCGAAGGAATCGCGCGCGCTCGCGCGCTCGAGCGGGCGATTTAACGAGCGACGCTCGGAACGATTTGTGCACTCCGGCGTGCTCCGGAAATAGCGTCTCTTCTTTCTCCCTTCTCTCTTTCTCCTGCGAAAATTTGCAGTGGATTTCTCAGTCCGTGCTGCGAAAGAGCGTCGAGGAAAAGTCGTCATCTGTTCCCGCTACTTTCCGCGCTTCAATATTCACTAGCTCGATAATTCGAATCCTGATAATTACGTTGGAAAAAAAGGGTTAAGTTATGGCACGAAGAAAGTTGAGATTTTTAATAGTTCCCGGGACTATTTCACCGGGAGTTATACTCGACTTGCCGATTTTTATCGGGCCGGCCGAGCAGGGAGGAGTGCGCCGGGGGACGATTAAATGGTATTATTAAGATCCCGACGGGGAGGAGTTACGAGGGAAATTGATGTTAGAAGTTATCGATTCTTCCCTCGTCGAGGAAACTGATTAGAGCGATTTTCCTACGGGGATATTGAAATTCGTGGCGCGCGCCTTAATGCCATTTAGAGAAACTCGGGTCTAAAAGGGCGCTGAAAGGGGCCTCTTTAAGGATCCTATTATCCGCGAAAATGGCACTGAAGCCTTGCCTACCGGGATATATCCCGGTACGTGCAACACTCCGGTGCATCACAAGCCGGAGACACTCGCCGCGGACGGCCACTGGCGCGCGAGTTCTAATGTTATTCGGGAAATTCATTCGCTCGCCCCGACGGCGACGACCCGGCGACGAGCCGAGAGTTTTACTTCGCGATATTCGTTACTTCGCGAGAGCGTAACAAAGCCGCGTGCAAATACAATGCGGGACGAAGTCGCGGTCGCGTTGCAAAGCGAACGCGCTCTGTGTTCCGTGTAATCTACTCTATCTCAAAGATAAATATGCCCTTAGGATTAGATGAAAGTGCATCCCACCTTGTGTGTGCACCCGGCAAATAGCTCTAAATGTATATCCGGTCGTACGATAAATCACATACGCCGAGATTATAATCAGGCGAATCGGGAGGGCTGTTTTAACGCATCGAAATCCCAATCCCTCCCTCCTCCCGCCCCCCCCCTCCACCTACCCTATCTACCGTCGTTGACTCCCTGCAGCTATCCCGACGCACAACGATGTATTATTGCGTTATTGCGCGCGTACGCTATTTTATTATTATATTTATGCTACGTAGCTTTTATTTTCACGCGTTACCTTGTCGCAATATTTACTCGACCGCCTCACCGGAAAAACACGGTACTCGACGTTTTTATGAAAATGAAGGTTTATTCACGTCTATAAACCGCGCGCGCGCGCGCGCACACACACACACACATACACACACACACACGCGCGCGCGCGCGCGTCCATGCGAACGTACGCCTCTCCCTGTGTCGACCGGCAACATTTAAATTATTACCTGCTACCGTCGTTAAACAAGCGAAACGCGGAAAATATTAAAATCCATCGGAATAATTTGAAATTTTCTATGGAGAAAATACACTATACTATATGTATACATTTCGCGTTTTTCTTTAAAATATCTGTAGAGCGTCCGTACAAATTGTCCCAACACCGATCGAACCAGCGACCGAATTCGAGCCAGCGAATTCAATCCCGTCCCATTCCGCTTTTCACTTCTGGTTCTTCGTGAAGCTGCTCCGAAGTGGTTACCACGGCACAATGTTACTTCTCTGGTCTCACGCCGCGATTGTATCGATTGTTTCGCTGCTCGAGGATAAAAATCCGCGCGATCGCCACGTACGAATGCCGCGGCATTGAAAAGCAACATATTGTCACATTGCCGCGCGCCACCGTGCGTTCAGCGTCGCTTAAAATCGGCACCCTTATCTGAATCCGCACGTACTGCCGCCATTATCCACGATGGGGATAAATCAGTCTATCGCGCTCTTCTTTGACAGCGTCGCGGCAGAGGCTGGAGAAGGAGCAGCGAGGAAGAAGAAGCCGGCACGAGCCGCTCGATATCCATTAGCTCCCTTCCGCCACCGGTGTCTCCTCTGAGAGGGTGGAAAGGCGAAAGCAAGCGGGAAGAGGGAGAGGAGGAGGAGGAGGAGGAGGAGGAGGAGGCTGTTCCCTCCTCACTCATCGAAAAGACACGAGTTTATGCGCCGTGAGAGGCGCGAGCTCCGCGTTCCTCAACTATTTCAAAGCTATGATTGTAGTGGAGCGAAAAGTAAGAGCCGAGAGCGACCGGCGAAATTGCATTCTTTCGTCTCGCTCGATGAAAAATGTTTGAGCTGTCTTCGCGGCGCAACCCTGGCTCTCCCCGCCTTCCTCCCCCGACCCGCCGCCCTGACGATGCGTTTCGATCGGTCAGAGGCGTGATTATCATTTATAATGTCATATTAAAGTACGTACACCGTGTGTTACAACACGATACATAATTAATTTAGCATGCTAAAATATGTAGAGTCTGCGTTGTTATAATTAATCGGGTATTGCAATTTTCGGGCGTTACTAGCAAATGTATTTCCTTAGCGAATAAATTACCCTCTCAGTTATCCGCGCCTGCCTCCCGTGCGCTTTGAGAAAATCAGATGAAAATCACGCGGCCGTTTGCTTACCGCGGCCGCCGCTCTCGCAAGCTCGGAGTCGAAAGCTCGCACGCTTCGGGATTTTTTTCACCGCGAAACGAGAGTCAGCGACGTCCAGTGTCGTGGAGAAGCCCACCCTCCGGCGTCTTGTCTCCCTGAGCTTTTCTTCCACCTCCACCCCCCCCCTCCCGTGTTCCCCGCTTCGCCTCGGCCGAGTGCTTCGCCTTCGCCATTTAATATTCATACCGCCGCCGCCGCCGCCGCCGCCGCCGCCGCCGCCGAGAGCGATGCGCTACGACGCCCGCGGCCACGCTCTCTCTCTCTCTCTCTCTCTCTCTCTCTCTCTCTCTCTCTCTCTCTCTCTCTCTCTCTCTCTCTCTCTCTCTCTCTCTTTCTCCCTTTCTCTTCTCCTCTCCCTCTCTCTCTCTCTCTCTCTTTATCTCGGTACTTTCAGCTTGAAAAATGGACGATGCTTTTGATAAAATACGAAAAACAGTCCTCTTCGCTTCTCCTCAGCCGACTCTTCCTCTTCCGCGTCTGTCGCGCCACTCCTCCGACGGCGCTTTGAGTCGCAACGGCTGCGGTGGCGCTCCACATAGCGCGAGGATCGCAAATTGGACGAAACACGATGCTCCGGCAATATATCGCTCCTCGTGTCTGAGTTACCGCGCGCTCCTCGCCACGTTGAATCTTTCATTAGGAAACTCGCTGGTAACTGCCGGTGCGGCGGCCACTACCCATGGGATTTCTAAAACTGAGAGCGTCCGCGCCGCGCCGTCGCTCTGTCACTATTTCACCCATTAACGACGCATATCGCGAACTCACTCGAGTCCTCAACAAGGATCTTCCATTTGATGACAAGGCGGAGAACATGAGCTCCTTAGCTCCCGCGGGGAAATACGCACGAGGAGGGTAGGCCGAAGTTCATTCTTACGCTTTTCAGAAAACGCACATTCCCCGGAGAAGAGTTTAACGTGAATCCGGTGAATCCGGCGCGGGTGCGAATGACACGCCAAGAAATGAATTATTTAGTAAATCGTTCGACCCTCTATATCTCTATTCCAAGCCCGTGTGTGTGTGTGTGTGTGTGTGTGATAATACATCGCTCGTATAATCATCTCGCCTTGTGAAAGGTCGAATTGGGTCAGCGGAGCCGGTGAACAAATTACCGACCTAATTAATTTCGATTTCGCGCCACCGCTCTGTAACGTCATCGCAGCTCCGTCGTGCAAAGTGGACACTTCGGTCGCGCCGATGAACGAGACAGACACGGCGTTGCAATTCCGCGCGGCGCGCCGCGTCGCGCCGCGGCGGACGATTTTTTCGGGCGTCGGTGCGCGTTACAAATTTCAGACCGGGATTTCCGACCGCGGCTGCCGCTTTCCGGAACAGCCTGTAGCAGCATCACGGCGGGAGCACGCGCGTCGCTGCAACTGCAGGTAATTCAGCGTCCATCGCGAGGGCGGTACCGCGTGGCACACTCGCTCGCCGTGACGGGGTGCGCCCCTGCGGTGAATGTGGTCTTTCTCCCTTCCTCTCTTTCCCCTTTGCATCTCTTTCTCTCTCGCTCCCGCGCGCTCGCTCGTCCTCTCAACCCGCATTCCACCTGCCCCCTCCCTCCGGTTGAACCGAGATGCATCTCTTGTAGAGGAGCGAGAGATAGAGAGAGAGAGAGAGAGAGAGAGAGAGAGAGAGAGAGAGAGAGAGAGAGTGTACAACGAGCCCGACTCTCGGGTCGATGGCTCACGGTTTCGCCTTGCCCTCTCGAACGACCCACCCCTTTCCTGTCACTATGCCCCTCTCGGACTCTCTCTCATTACCTCTCTTTCCAGCCGAGGCCTTTCCACCCTTCCCCGTCCTTGCCCACTACCTGCACCCCCGTCGACCACTGCCCCCGGCCGGGAGGCCAGTGGCGTAACTTTAAATTCAGAGCCTGCGGCGGTTGCGTGACGCGGATGTGCCCCACGACAAGAATGATGTCGACGGCGACGAGGAGCTGACGTCTCGGGCATGAACTGTGCATAAAGACGAGGGTACGAGGGTTTCGACGTGGAAAATCTCGCTGGCGTAGACCAGGACCACGAGCGCTCGACGGCGGTGGCGAGATGTCACCTGCAAATTCGCGCGAATGTGATTCGCACTCAGTGATTATCGGATATACGCGGTCGCGCTTCTCTTCCGCGGCAATGATATCTACAGACACACGCAGTCGATGCCGTTTTCTTTCGAAATTAGTTAGTAGATTCGATTACGGATTCGAGTTATTTGCGCACTTCCCAGGGGAACTAAGGAGTGCTTTCCGTGATCGCAACGCGATATATCTTCCCGACAATAATCAAGGTCGCGGCGTCGCGTTTAGCTCGTTTAAAAAGCGTCGGAGAATTAATAATTATATCTCGACGCGCGAGAGTTAAACGACCGCAAATACTTATGAATTATGAAACCGCGTGTATTACGGGGTATTAACCTAATTTCCCCCTAATCGTGAGCGATAAAGCGCCACAGCGCGGCGGCTGCGAGCGCCGCTAACAAATGATGAGCGTTCCAGCGATTTTCCAGCGGTCGCCGTCTGGCGGAAACGGATCCTCGCCTGAGCGCGAGAGAGAGGAGGGTGAAACAGAAAGAGGAAATGCAGAACGTGGCGGGTCGAAGGTGCCGGAAGAAGGCGTTTGGATGCCTTCCTCCGGTAAATACAACGCAAATTCGATACCAGACCTCTCGTTGCCGTCCCGTACTTTCCCGCCTCCTGAGTCCTGACGCTCACATCACCGGCGAGATTCTGCGACGAGCGCACCTGGGAATAACCGATCTCTCTCTGCCAACCCTTTTCTCTCCCCCTCTCTCTCTCTCTCACTCTCTCTCTCTCTCTCTCTCTCTGTATCTTTATCTATCTATCTATCTATCTATTTATCTATCTCTCTTTCTCCGTCTTGACTTCCCTCGCGTTCTTCGTGTACATACATTTCTCGCCATGCCGCGAGGGTTCTTCCCCGTCCCCTGACACCCCATTTAGTTTCTCTCGCTCTCTCACTCACTCACTCACTCACTCTCTCTCTCTCTCTCTCTCTCTCTCTCTCTCTCTCTCTCTCTCTCTCTCTCTCTCTCTCTCTCTCTCTCTCTGTCTGTCTCTTTCAGCCCGCAACGTATTTCTCGCCTGCGCTTCACCCGCTTCCCCAGCTTTCCCTATCCATCCACCTGTCTCTCATGGTGATGCGACGGTCGAAGTAACACCGTCGTCGACGACGGTTTGTCGCTTCCCGATGTAAACGTCTCCAGGGAGATACCTTCCGGCCTGATCACACACGCACACACACACACACACACAGACGCGAGTCGCGCGGACCGATTGCCGCCTCGCCTCGGCGCGAAACTAGGGCGGTTGGCACACGTCACTTTGAGATCTTTCGCAGCACCCAAAGTAGGCCCGAGCGAATCCCTTTTTCGACCGGGGACCGTGCTGGAAAGCGCCGAGTGTAAACCCGGGGATCTGTCTGTCTGAGATACGACCGGAAGTTTTTGATCTGAAACATTTCAAAACGTATCATATTGAGAGCTCTTTAATTAATCAATAATTAACTATATGTAATAGAGAATATCGAAATTCCTCAAGATCATTTTTTGCCATTTTTTTTCCAACTTTTTGATCCTTCAGACAGAAAGATACCGATATCTGAGAGAGAAATATTCCCTTTCCTATCATTTAATACATCTTTTTAATTCGTTGATGATATTATCCGAATGCAAAATCATATCCAAAGCGGGATAAAAATAATTCTGTTTGCGTGACCCCAATCCCAGCAAAACATCTGAAAGTTTTATTCGCGTCGAATAAATTACGGGGAAATTGTTCGTTTTCATGGAGAATCTACTACTAGGTGCGCAACCAAGTTTCCGAGTTTTTTCGATCAATGAAAAATGAAAAATTTCAAGAGAAATACAAAAAATGGTTTATTCAAAGTATCGTCCCTCGCTAGCTACACATTTTTGCCATCTCTCTGGCAATACATGAATACCGCGACGATAAAACGAGACGCGTCTTTGGACCGAAACCATTCATCCAACCAATTTTGCACTTGTTCGAAATTGGCCAAGTGTCGCCCAGCCAAGCCATGCGCCATCGACCGGAACAAGTGATAATCGAGAGGGGCCAGGTATGGCGATTACGGCGGGTGCGGTAGCAGATCCCATTTCAGCGTTTTGATGGTGTCCTGGACGATGGAAGTGCGATGGCACGGAGCGCTGTCGTGCTGCAACATCACTCGTTCGTGTCTCGTGTCCCATTCCGGCCGTTTTTCGAGCAATGCATGGTTCAAATTGATCAGTTGTTGTCGGTAGCGATGCCCATTGACAGTTTCGCCCGGCTTCTTTTCAGCAGCTCATAGTACACAATTCCTTTCTGGTCCCACCAAACGCAGAGCATTGTCTTCTTTCCGAAACGATTTGGCCGTGCCGTCGATGTTGATGCTTCGCCAGGTGAAAGCCACGATCTTTTGCGTTTGGGATTCTCGAAATATATCCACTTCTCATCGCCAGTAACAATTCGATTCGCAGGAAACTCTTTCTTTCATGCCGCAAAAGCAAAGTTTCGGAAGTGGCTCTTCGATTTTCCATCTGCCTCTCAGTCAACTCATGCGGCAGCCATTTTCCTTCCTTTTGAATTTTTCCCACGGCATGTGAACGTTTGGAAATACCTTGGCGAGTCATGTTTAATGCCGCTCCGCAAGTTGATCTTGTGTTTGCCTATCATCTTCATCCAATAACGCTTGCAGATCGGCGTCCTCATTTGATTTTGGTCTTCCGGAGCGCTCCTTGTCCTCAGTGTCGAAATCGCCACTCCTGAAGCGTTTAAACCAATCTTCACATGTAATTTTTCGATGGCGCGTGTTCGCCGTAGACCTCCTCAAGCAAACGACGTGCTTCAGCTGCACTTTTTTTCAAGTTAAAACAGAAAAGCAAAGCTTCCCGCAAATGCTGTTTATTTGGCACAAAATTCGACATCTTCGTTGTTAGAAAAAATATTTTTGCGTTGCGATATCTGTTGGTATTACGACTGATTATTGTTAACAGATGTCCAAGCTATAAGAAAAAAAGCACAACTTCAGACATGTATGTCGACTACATGTGTCGTTAGCGCCATCCATGTGTGAAACCCGGAAACTTAGTTGCGCACCTAGTATTTAGTACTATTTATTCCGCGCTTTGACGACAAAATGTACGCTGATCCGGTTGGTAGTCGCGTTTGTAACTTACGACGTGATTCTCCTTCGCCCGCTTCGCCGTGAAAGCGCGCTTCGGACGTTGACACGACGTCGGGATAATATGTCTTTTGCTCCCACCTCTCTGCACTCTCCCTCGTCCTGCCAAAGCGCCATATCACGCATACATATTAGGCACAGCGTAAAGAACGCCTCCTACCCTCCTGCCCCGCGTCCTCTTCTCCTCTTCTTTGCTCATTCTCTCTCTCTCTCTCTCTCTCTCTCTCTCTCTCTCTCTCTTTTCGCGTCGTCGAGTGCGAGGGTGGATCAAAAGGATACGTCTTCTCGACGTTCATGCGCGCACACGATAGCGAAATATCGCCGTAAACACCCTCTCAAAACTCGGACTGACGTAAATCCCAACGGCCGGCGTTTATCCGACGATGGAAACGCGAAACGTCGCGCTACGATTGCGTCGACCTTCCATCGAGAGATATAAAAATCGATGATGCGACGTTGCAGATAATGCGACAAGTGGGAGGAAGATTATGTTGATATTTTACGAGAGGGCCGGAGGAAAACTCGCGAGCCCATTAAAATCGCACGATACGTCGCGCGAATCATCAGTTATATTCGCGAGTTATATCCGTCAAATATTGCACGCTCTCGGAGATTGTTTGTAACGGCGTCGTTCAACTGAATATCGATGAACGGTGCTCGAAATCGTCCCTCCGATAAATCCCTTTACGATTTTAGTCTCGACAGACGCGGTCCGAAATATCTCCGATTATTTCCTCACGAAATGTCCCGTTAAATACTGATGTAGAAGCGACAATAGTCGATTTTCACCGCGAACGCTCATCGCGTGATCCCAGATTGTCAAATCGAAATCTCCGAGCCTTGTGCCGCACCACCGACATCTTAGTCGCGCGTTCCCCCCGCCCCCCCTCCCCCCCGCCCCGAATCTCGTCGACTGATGGACTGACGGACGGGCGGGAACGATTATTAACGGCCGGAATTCGCTCTTGACTCGAATCTACCGAGTGGTCAGCGCGGAAACGACGTGATCAACCATCCTGGACGTTCCGTGTCCCGACCAGTGAGATTGGAACAGTGGGGAACGACCTTTCATAAATCCTAAGGATTCACGGGATGCTGCGGGACCGACGCCGGTGCTCCTCTGATCCCGCAAGAATATACGAGCCTTGGCCGCGCGCAATATAAATTTACAGAGACACACAGTGTGCGCAACAGCGTGCTCGCTCCTACTCGATGTAGTATCGAACGGAGCCATTACGGGGCTCTCATGGCTCCGTCTCTGTCGAGGATTTCGCGGCATCTCGCGCCCTCCCCGCGACCCCACCTGCCGTTATTCCGCGACCTTTTGTGAAATATTAAAAATTTACGTCGTCTCGTCGTCGGTAAGAGAGAATTGTCCTCCCATTTCGTAAAAAGAGATTTCCGATATGTCTTTGTGCGAGATGTCGCATAACGTGTACCTTAAAAGCCTTTACGGTACATCGAGAAGAATCGTATCATCCGAACGGGGGAAGAAGGAGGAGAGAGAAAGGGCGTAACTCAAGCTCCCGATATCAAAATACCACCTTCGGTGTATGTTACGCGACGTCGTTATTGATAAGAAACGTATCGCCGGGGCGAAGCTTTCCCGTTGAGCAGATAAATTCGGTAAATCTTCCGCGACGAACGGACGTCTGTTGAAGAGGAGCGTCGACGCAGCTCCCGAATGCGAAGGAGCCGCGGATGCAGTCACGGTCTAGCGAAGAGCACACCGATATTCGATATTCCCGCTGGTTCGCTCGAAAATGCGCGGGGGTCGCTACGAAAGACGCATCAGGACTGCCGACGAGAAAATAACACTATTTTCGGCATCGTCGGATTTCTATTAAAATTTTGGTCCCCGTGAATGATCAATACCTCCACATGCTCGCGGCAAATTGTATTTTTCTCGATTTAGCACGCGATAGCACGCGATATATAGCATGCGATAGCAAGAAAGAGGAACGAGAGAAAAGCCACTCTTCCAAGGGGAGTCATTTCCTCCCGTAAGCTACGCTTCTTTAGGTATCTTGGACGGAATCATCGGGCCATTAAAGTCGCATTATTATTTCAGTCGAACGCGCGCGCGTACTGAACTCTGCGATTCCAGGAGGCGGAATTAACGAATCGATCGACGCATCGGCGGCGGCGGAGACGGCGGCGGAGACGGCGGCGGAGACGGCGGCGGCGGCGGCGGCGGCGGCGGCGGCAATTCCGTTTCCTGTTTACCGCTTAAAGAACGAGCGAAAGATTTCTATCTGGCCGCGTTGATCCGTTCGACCGACCGTGGCGAATCCACGGTCGCGTATTTGCTCGTGTAATCTTTTTATCCGCTTCCCCCGTGTCCGTGCCGGAAGCCGAGCGAGAGAGGGTGGGTTGTATAGCATCTCCCGGAGCATCCTCCCGCCGAGAAGGAGCAATATCGTTCGCTTCGAGGCACCCGATCGCGTCCCGAGAGACGTCGTTTCTTCTTTGCCTCGTTGCGATCTTTGCTCTGCCTCGACTCCTACCGCGCTGCTCGAATGTCTCTTTCTTCGATCGGTTATTTCTGCCTCTCTCAGCGCCGATGCTCGATATCGCGATAAATAATTTTCGCGTGCAATATTTCGCTGCGCTTCTCTCGGCTTCTCTTCAGTTTATACAAAATTATCTCGGGCACTTGCAGAATTTGTCGGATCGTCGACGGTTTCATCGACTCAAAGAATGAGTCATTTTACAAACGCGGAACAAACAGACAGTTTCCTGAAAAGTGAATAACGACAGCGGATTACTAATTCATTCACTATGATATTCTTGCATTAACAAAAGACTATTGCGAAAATGCCGATGAATTTCTGCAAAAACTCCCAAACATGAATCACGAGGGTTTTCGGTGGTCGTTGAAGCTAAAACGAGACGCGCCTCGTGCTTTTGTTATATTTCGTCAAATTGCCTTGAACCGCGCGAGCATCGCGATTGATGAACCGTCGAGGTCACGATGTGAAAGCAACTGCACGCGTTTCGCTTCTTATAAACGTTGCTTCCCTTCTCCCGGTTCTTACCATCCCCGCTCTATTATTCTTCCTGGACGAGCATTTCTTACAGAATATCGTCCTGGACGTTCTAACAAAAAAAAATATATATATATATATATATATCTGTTTTCGCGTCCACCGTCGTCATTTATTTTTCATCTCGGACCAGCGGAAGCCGCTCGCCACTTTACTGATCGCATAAACGTACCGCGGCCGCAAACAAAGCCTCCGACATGCACGTCTGTCGTCGCCGCGGAGAGGACGTAGCAACAGTTTGCTGCGCGCAGGATCCTCGCGCGTTAACCTCCTCCGGCTTGTTTTCGTGGCCCACTTTCCGCATGGCCGACGTTCGCTCCTCTCTTAAAACCTTGATCGGCCGGCGCGAGTTTTGTCTTGCCGTCGATACGCGAGCCGAGGGCGACGATCTCGCTAGAAATACACGGATGAAAGCGAACACGCTTGAACTACTTGTAGCGTCCCGACGGCCGCCGAGTTTCCCGTGAGTTGGTGCGATCGTGACCTCGCGCGCTCTTAAAATCTTCTAGGCGATTTTACGAGATAATTGATCTCAGTACACTTTCTCTCATTCTTTAAATAATATTTCATAATATAATAATATAATTTAATAATATTTTAGCACGTGCATCGTGTCTTAAAGTATCTTCAGATAATGCTTGAATGTGTTTGTTTTTGTATAAAATTATTATTAAACATAACCCACGTACCGTCTGAATATCTTGTAGCGAAGGCTACATTGAACACTCGTAGAAACAATGATTATATATCATTAGTCGTGATTATACAAGAGTGAATATTTAACTCGAACTTAAAATATATATATCTCTAAACACGAGTGAATATTCCAGTCAATTAAAATAAATCGATTCTCAGCGGCGGTGCTAATACAGCGCAGACTCACTTTCCAGTGCCGAAATGAAAATATTCATTCAGAGATTCAAGATGAAAGGCTCGCTTCATGAAAAATTGCTTGAATTCGGGTAGTCCCGCTGTCGCTCTGCTTTTCGAGTGAAATTCACTCGAAGAAATTCCGAGAGTCTCAGGCGCCCTTCTTTCGTAGCGTCGTCTCTCTCTCTCTCCGCTAAGCTGTCGCGTCTCCCACTCGCGCAACATAATTGCTCGTGCCAAAAATTATGCTCAGTCTACCGTCAACTAATGTACTCGGAGTTGCTAACAATCCACCGTTGCGATAATCTCGCGCTCGAAAGAACCGGAAGGGATGGGGAGAGACGCGAAGAGGCGAAGAACGAGGAGATACGAGAGAACACGCGCATCTTGTCACCTCGCAGCCCGAATTTCAAGCATCGCCGACTAAGACGCGTGTGTCACGCGTCTGCCAATAATTTCGCGCATCGTCGTCGTCGTCGTCGTCGTCGTCGTCGTCTCGCTCAGAGAGAGAGAGAGAGAGAGAGAGAGAGAGAGAGAGAGAGATAGAGAGAGAGAGAGAGGGAGAGGAGATACGGCTCGCGTGCGTGCATGCGTGTACATTTACGTTCACGTGTATTGGAGTCGCCGGGTGCATTAACATCGCCAATTCGCGAGGCTCGCCTGCGCGTAGTCCTCCGCGTGGCGTCATTTCCGGCTGACACCGGTATTGTGCAGACTACATTGTCCCCGCGTGTATTCAATGAGACGGCCCGCGGCAACGAACCGTAAGGGGTGGAGGAGACGGAACCGGCGGCGGGGGCGGTGGGCGAGGGCGGCGAGGGAGGGGAAACCGGCGGGCGTGGGTTGCGTCACGGGGATGCTAGCGCCAGCGACTCGGCTCGTAAGCACGAACGTCGTTTCCTTGAAACAATGAATTGTTCTGGAAGATGTCATTGTCCGATCGCTGTCGGACTCCGTCGCGTTCGTTTTGCACGTCGAACGCCACGGGGTAGCGCAGACGGGGTAGCGCCTCCGTTCCGTCCCCTGTTTCGCGTCTTACGGCGGCGCTCGGCTGCGAGATCGATCGCACGACAGCGCTAAGTGAGACGCTGATTTATTAGAACGGCCACGTCGTCTCACGATAGTTTGCAATCAATGACCATGGGATATTCATCGAACGGTATCCTTTCCGGTCCGCTTTCCTTCCTGGATCCAGGTGCTGCCTGGTTATCCGACGGCCGGGTATTGTGGCGCGAAATATATCTCTTCGGGCTCGTCGAAAACGAGAAGATGCACGCGTCGACCTCGCTACGGGAGAATCGAGAGGATAGGAGGAAGGATAGCGAGGCAGGAATTTACGACACGTACGACACAGCGAAGGTCGCGGAAGCTAAGAAACCGGCGCGGCGGGGATTTTCATTCTATTTATTTCCAGCGTACTCTCTCCGCGCGAGACGATTTCGTAGCGATTCTCTATTCCCGACTCAACCGCACCACGCCCGACGCATCGACGACGAAGTGCTCGTCGTTTTACCCCCCTCCCGCCTCTCCTCGCCATTCAGCACTCTTATCGCGCCGGAGGACTCAATGAACGAGGAGGTGGCGCGACGAGGGTGATTCCATTGCAGATACGCGCGAAACGGACCGTTATGCGGCAAGTCAATAGCCCCGTGCGTCGTATTGCTAGCCGAGTGCTTGTAAATTTCCAAAGTCAATCTCGCTCTCGATCGAGACAATGCCGCTGTGTATTTGGATCCGTAGAATTGTCGCGCCAAGTTATATCGCGTCCGACTATTACATTATCCGACGCGTGAATGCCGCGCGACGTGTCGCGCGGCCGTCTTCGCGCGCGTTTATTCTACACGGTATACGTGTAAACGCGGACTCTGCGAAACTCACTGAAACACGGACTATCGTTGAAATTAAGCGTTATGATTTCTGGCTTGTCACAAATCGACATATCAGACTATATACTGGCTATTGACGAGTGCGCGCGCGCGCGCGCGAATTTTCACAAAATCTAATGTGACGGTACACTTGAAACGCGATCCATCAACAGTCACTGGCTGCGCCGTTCGATGTATCATTAACAGAATAACCCACGCGTCAGATAATTACGAATTGTTCGAAATGTGTGATGACTTCGGACGAGATACATCATTAAATCCGCGCGTATCGCGCGTCCACCGGTCGACGGAATTCCCATTTGTGCGAGCCGACTCGCACGTGCGAATTCACGCGAATCTAATAATCCAGCGACCTCTACATCAAGCGTTACTCTAGCCGCACCGGTGCGCTATTCAGCGCTATCGCGTATATATACGCTAGGGTTCGCTTCAATTAGAAACACGAATTAATCGTCCACGACAATAACAAACGGTAGCGGAAGACCTCGCGCGCCATCCTCGCATCCTCTTCTCTCTCTCTCTCTCTCTCTCTCTCTCTCTCTCTCTCTCTCTCTCTCTCTCTCTCTCTCTCTCTCTCTCCCCCATCGTTGCAGAGATCATGTCGTCGTCGTAGGTGAGATCTCGCGAGAGAGAGAGAGAGAGAGAGAGAGAGAGCAGTGCGATTCAAACGCTGCCAAAAGCACTCGGCAGACAGTAATATTCCCCGGCGGAGAGCGAGACTGCGAATTAGCGCGACATTACTACCGCGAGCGCTCGACTCGATGGGTAGTAATATTGTCCGACTCGGGTCTCGTTTCAACCACCTCGGCTCCTTTAAACAACGGGGCTCCAAGCCAAAAGCGACCGTGTCCCATCCGGCCGAGGCTCACGGAACTTGGCCACCGAGAGAGCAGCAGCCGCCCGGCATTCCCGTCACGGCGCACGGCTAAATCCGAGATAGGATGAACCCCGGAGAAAATGAATTTACACGATGTCGCGCCGGCTCATCGAGTGCGCCCCTGCTCACCCTTGAAACTCGCTCGCTCGTTCTCATTCTCGCTCTCTCTCTCTCTCTCTCTCTCGCTCTCGCGCTCTCTCTCTCGCTCTCTCTCTCTCTCTCTCTCTCTCTCTCTCTCTCGCTCTCTCTCTCTCTCTCTCTCTCTGTCTCTCTCTCTCTCCTCTCCTCGCCCGCTCGCTCGCTCGCTCGAGTATTTCTGAGGTCTGCCGTCGCCGACTCATCTCCGACTCAGATGGAGATTAAATAGGAAACTCCGGGATATTTCCTCTCCGCTTTTTCTATTGTTTCCATTTTTTCTGCTCCTTTTTTTAATTTTCTTTAGCCGGGCGCACGAAGCTCCCTTCCCCAACTCGACAAATCCCCCAGCCGGAGTGGAAAAGTGTACGCGAGCGCAACTTTGGCAAATGCATTATTTCGAGGCGGGGTGCACGAGGCTCATTGAATATGGAAACTCCGAAACATCTTGCGTATCGTTTCTCGAATAAGAAGAATACTTTTTCCGAAGAAAGAAATTCAATTAGAGGAGACTTGCCTGGCAAGAATGCAAAAGATTGCAACGGCTCGGCGCGTTGCCAAAAATACCAACATCCAAAAACATACCTTTTTCTTTTTACATCGTTGAATATATCTCCGAGAGATAGAGAGGAGGAGGGAGAGAGAGAGAGAGAGAGAGAGAGAGAGGGGGGAGGAGGGGTCGGAAGGAAAGGAGAGTTTCATCTGCTTAGTTAAATAAATTAACTCGCGACAAAGGAAATCCCCTTCTCCTCTATAAATTTTTCGAGAGCGATAAAAAGATCCCGCTTGTTTCCCGTCGCCGAAAAGATCCGAGATGTAAATCCACTCGCGCCGAGAAACGTGAAATCGCCCCCGTCGCCCTCCGTTGTCCCGTACTCGCAGGTCGAGCCTTGTGCGACTCGCCAAGTCGTCGTCGCACTCCAGTCGTTCCAGAAGCTCGACGACTCTCGCCCGGGCAATAACTCAGCCGGGCGTAGCTTCGTCCCGGCCGGTAAAAACTGACGCGATACAAATTGCACCTGCTCGACCTACATAAATCATCGCCGGCCGCCCGGCTATCGCGCAACCACCTCCTCCCCATAGCGGGACCCACTCCCGCGTTATAGCCGCGTGTACCGCGCGCGTTTACGTACGCCTACGTGTGTGTGTGTGTGTGTGTGTGGTGTGTGTGTGCGGGTACATCGATCCGACCCTTCCCAGCCGACAGTTCGCGGGACTAAACGGGACAATTCCGAACAGTCGGTCGAGTCATTGCGGCGAATTACGCGGACTAGCGAGATCATCGTCCTTTGTCGCTTCAGCGGATAACCCGATCTCGCGGGGCGCTCTCATATCGCGGGGCGCGAGAGGGGCAGCCGGGGTTAGGGGATGAAACAGGTAGCGTCGAGTACCATTAGCATAAATCCCCGTCGAGAGAGCGTCGATGCGCGCGCCAGCATGTAGATCGATATCGTCTCGATGCGACCGACACGTTCTTCCAGCTCGTTCGCTACGCCCCTCGCGCGTCTTCCCCGTCTCGCGCTCTTTGTTCCCTCCTGTCAGCCGTTCCGACCCCTCGCGTCGGGCTAACCGGCGGGACTCGCGTACTAACAACTTACAACGCTAATGTTATCCGGAGTGGGCGTCGTTGCCAAACACTCTCGAAAGTGGCGATTAAAAGATTCATCGTACGGAGGCATCGAGGAGAGCGGGGGAGAGCGCGAGTCCCGTTCCTCGACGGAGAGAATCCACCCTCGCGAAAGCGCTCCGCTTGATCTCCATACGCTGGATCTCTCGCTGCGGCGGAAGACGCGTAATATACGAATATACGAAAGAGGGGGGGGGGGCCACTTTGGACAATTTACGAGGGAATGAAATTAGATTAGGGAATGAAGAAAGATCACGCGATTATGATTTAGAAATTCATCACGCGTCTGGCAGGTGGAGCGAGATGGGACGCTCTCAGAAGAAACTCAGAACAAACTTTGACTCCCCCCTGTGTGAGTCTCTCGACATTAACGCCGTGTTCAAAGAGTCGGATCGATCGAAGAATATACCGCGTCATCAGTGATAAGAATCACGAGAGAGCCTCCGAGCGAGCCCATGAGCGAGCCCTTTTTGGGATTACTCACACTCGAAAGGGAAGTACCTTGAGTGCAACGCGGACTCCAACCGTGTGTGTGGGATCATCGCAGCAATCAGTATAGTATTGTTGAACTCACTTCCACGATAGAAGGACCGCGTGGGGGAAAAGGTTGAGGCGAGGCCGAGTCGAGGATGACGAAGGCGAAGGCGAAGCGCCGGACTGACTTGGAGAGAACGAGTGACTTCGCTCCCCTTTATCGAGTGACAAGCTTATGCGACTCTTCCGACGGAGATAAAGCCGCGGTGAAGAGCCGCGCAATAATCGCGCGCTTACAGAGAACTACCGACCTGCGAGGGTTCGACTTGTCGCGCGCCGAAGAACGTCCTTATGCGCGGCAAAAGCAATCTCTGCTGCCGCTGCCGCTGCCGCTGCTGCGCTCGACCCTAGCCTTTGCAGACCCTTGACCTCTCGACGATCGTCCGCGGGAGTAGTACGGGCGCAGTTATATCTCATCGACATCGACGCGATGGGTTCCCGCGCGCGCAAACGACCAATGCGCGCGCTACGTGCGCGACGTTTAACTGTTACGTTACGTGTGACGAGCGATACCTAAATTCGACGACCCGAAACGCCCGCGATTGGTTATCGATATGCAATCTGCGCCACAGAACTCTCGGCCGTCTCTCACGAATAAGTAATTATCGCCAAGTTAATTATTACATGTTACCGGCCGAATAATAACGCTCTGCCGCGCTCGATAAACGCGGAGCTCAGCATTCGCCGGGCCTACGACTCACGACGAACGCAAAGCGCTTGAATTACACGGCGGCACGGTTTGCCTCTTTTTCTAGCTTCTCTTTTTTCCTTTGCTTTCTCCTTTGCCGTACTCGCGCATCAGCGCGCGAAATCTCTCTCGGCGCGCAATTGGCCGACAGTTTGCGGCTCTCTCTCTCTCTCTCTCTCTCTCTCTCTCTCTCTCTCTCCCTCTCTCTCTCTCTCTCGCTCGCTCGCTCTCTCTCTCTCTCTCTCTCTCGCTCTCTCACGATGGGACCTGTCGCGCTTGTGGTCCTCGAGTAATAGTCACCGCGACGCGCGGCTATAATCTCTCTTTACAGCGCGATTTCGACATATAGTGCGCGCTCGCCGAATAAAAATAACGCGCATCGTAAAGTATACGAAGTATGATTAAGCTCACACGCGAGACGCGAAGATTGGTTGTCTCGTAGCCGTTCTGTCGTAGCCATTATCCGTCATATAAGAGCAACTTGAGGAGATGAAAAATGGACTCTGCTCGCGTCGAGCCGCGGCTCGGCCAGAGTTGCTGCTAGAACTTCTGCCGACTGCTTGCCCTCTTTGTTAAAAAAAAGGGGAGGGAAGAAGGAAAAGAGGAAAAAGGAGAGAAAAGAAAAAGAATGAAAAAATAGCGAAGGAAGAAGAAACTCCGCGAGGTGTAGGAAGAAAGGAATGGGAAGGACGAGCGAGAGAGAAGGGGGAAAAGATAAGAGCTCTCCGAAAGTGTTCTAGTTCGACAGGTACGGGAACGAGGGAGGGAGGGAGGGAGGGAGGAGAAGTTCGAGCTCGTTAGTAGTTGGACGAGTCGCAGAGCTACGCGCGCGAGGGCTGCTGAAGAAGTCAGATTTTTCCCGTGTGTTCCTTCCCGCCGCCGCGCTCGCGCCGCCGTTACTTTATTACACGCTACAAGCTGCCGAAGCGTCGCACTCTCGCTAATTTGCGTCGGATAACGAGGGTTAACAAATTCTACGAGCTTCCGTTTCACGGGCCCGCGCGCCCACGAGCGCAAACACGCGTTTGCGTTCGTTCGCTCGCTCGCTCGCCACGTCGATGATTAACGACCCAGCAAGACTGCACAAAATCTAACCGATACCGATCCAATTTCCGTTATATTGTGCGACGCCGGCAGGCCGGGCTATTTATGATTAACGACGGAACAAAACGGCAAAATCTATCAGCATCCAATTATTCCGCATAATAATGGCTCGCCGGCGGCCGATTATTCACGATAACGGCAACGAACAAATCGGCAAAATCCGGCCCGATGACCGGCCGCCCGCGTCCGTGCGCGAACACGCGCCGGCTTTAATCGTGCTGCTTAGCGTCGGCGATAGCGCGCGATATTCATAACGACGGCGACGCGAACAAAACGGCGGAATTCTGCGAGCGGCGTAGAAGGGTCGGGAGCCAGACGGCCGATGCAATCCGAAATATCGGTCGCGCGCTATCGAGTGCGAGCCGGTGCGCAACCGTATAATTCCATCGGGCCGCGAAACCCGATAACTCTGACGGCGACTCTCGAATATCGCGGCAATTAATTATACCGACAAGTACTCGCGCTGCAACACGGACTACCAGTCGAGTGACTTTTTCGATATTATCGTTTTATCGCCACTCGTTCGGGCGGTATCGCTCGCTCGCTCGCTCGCTCGCTCGCTCGCCGTGAACGGTTTCATTAAATCTTCACGCGACCAGCCGGCGCGAGACTCCACTTATTCTCGGCTGGCACTCGTGAGACGCGTAGTTGAGTCTCGAAAGAGACCGTGTGTGCTCGTCCAACGACGGCGGCTGCTTCCGAAGAAAGACGAGGAGGCGGCCACGAAGTGAATCGCAAAGCAATACAAGCTGCAAAGCCCGGGAGATTCCTCATTTTCCTCGACGGTTGTGACGGTTCTTCAGTAATTTTTCGGTGATGCTGAGGGACGCGAGGATCGTGGCTCGTGCTAACCCTTACTTCGGTGGCTCGCGAGAACAAAGAGACCTTCCTCGTTACGGGGGTCCGTGGCTCATTTTTATAACGGCTTCTTTTAAGGATAGTCGTCGCGGCAACCCTCCGGTAATCCGAAAGGTGGATCGCTCCATCTCCTGCGGCTCCGAAACAAGTATTGCGATCCCCGCGGACGATGTTCATCCATTTTTTCACGTTGCACGCCACGGTCGTCGGCCGATGTCGCTTCTCGCGGATGCATTTAGCATATTATTCTCGCAGCTTTCATCCCGAAATCACGGTTCTCAAAAATTCCCTCTCTCTCTCTCTCTCTCTCTCTCTCTCTGCCTCGGATTGTCTCCGAATTAACAGTTGCATATTTTACGAGCAAATAACGACGCGTCATGCATATTCCTAATTCCAATATTTTCTTCGGTTTCTCGCCGCTCCCCATCGGAAAAGTTAAATTATCTCCGACACTATAATGTGCCCGCGCGTATTTCGCGCTGCGCTCTCTATATTTAAATTTAGCGTAACGTATACACGTGTCTGCCGAGAGGAAATTATACACACGGAATTATACACACGAGTCTACGCGCACAAGTTTACGTAATAAATTAACGATGTGACGTCGACGATGAATCCGACGACGATGCCGTCAATATTTACAGTCGAAGACGAAGCGATCGGTCGCGTATGCCTCGCCCTATTCGTCGCATCGACGAAGGGAACGCGACGCGAGTATGTTCTTGCAAGTGCTGTAATAAATAATACGGTAGAGTCTCTTTGACGAGCGAATATTGGCAAATAATCGTATTACTACTCTCCGCCAACCGAGAAAATGTACGCGCCTCTTTCACTCCTTTTCTCTCTCTCTCTCTCGCTCTTTCCCGTCGTGATTTCCCGCCGTGTGCGCTCGATCGGAGCGTGAAATTTTCGAAGAAACGTCAGTCAAGTCCGGCGGACGTTGACGAGCTGTTCCCGACACTCGGTGTGGAGCCAGCTTTAGGAAGCTCACGGACGTCTTCGTGGCATCTAGTAGCCCGAGAGAGCGGTGCGGCGTGCCGGCTGGCCTGCTCTCGAGCGAGCAGGACGAAAGGGGGTCAACAACCCCGCCTTCGATAATTACCGTGGGTGGCGTGGGCGAAGCTCTTGCTCTCTCTCTCTCTTACTCTCTCTCTCTCTCTCTCTCTCTCTCTCTCTCTCTCTCTCTCTCTCTCTCTCTCTCTCTCGCTGTCGCTCTATCTCGCCGGGTCTTTGCGCCTCGCTTGCAGCGAATCGATGGAGCGCACCTCGATCGTCCGATAAAAATATACCCCCGCCGGCACGGCGTGCGCGCCGTGTATTATTTCGAAAATGTATCTCCGAGGCGTCCTCCTCTTGCCCGCGACTAGACGAATACATCGTCGGCGCGAACGTACGTGTACACACACGAGTGTATGCACCACCTCTCGCGACGGCAGGGAGTGTCTGAATAGAGTGCGCGGCTTCTTTGGTCCAATTGTGACAGGATGCGAGGGTTGTACATGCGGGGGTGCCTGCGCTTGGTCGTATGAGGGTGAGAGGAGCGGCAGGGGCGAAGGCGCGGGACGGTGGTGGCGTCGGCGACGACGTACGGCGAGGCGCATTCTTTGATGTCGAAACCTCGGCGTTTACCGACGTCACAGAGATTCCAACACAGGATGCAGGCATTCGCCCCCGGGATGTGTATCGCGAATCGTGCCAGGGACGAGAACGCGCTTTCGAGAGGAAGAGGAAGAGAAAGGAGAGAGGGAGAGAGAGAGAGAGAGAGAGAGAGAGAGAGAGAGAGAGAGAGAGAGAGGAAACGAAGGGAGGATGTGGGCTTCCGCGCGCGCTACGGCGGCGAGGAAAGAGAGAAACGCATCGCGGTATTCGCTTGAATGGCGAAATATTTGCTCGCGATTTCCCGCGACGCGGCGCGAGGGGTCGCGCGCTGCCGCGTTTTTATCCGTCCCGACGAAATGCCGGCTAGGAAAACATCGCAATCCGTCGTGTCACGTCGAAGCGCGAATCGAGAGCTGGATAAAAAAACATTTCGTATTATTTATCGGGAGCGAGAGCGGGGGGACGACTCGAAGAAATCGGGATATATCTCGCCACGAATGTCTCTTCAACGGAGAGGTCGCACCTTATTGAACGTTCCGGTTGATAATTATAATGCGGCATATCATGCGTATCTCGAGTAAATTAAATTCATCTCGAACTGAATCGGAGCGATGAATTTTCTTATTCTTTCGCGATTGTACAATGTGCGGGAATTTTCGAGAAATCGGCTCGAAGGACTTGAGTCCCCGAGTTAGAAAGTAGTGATTTTAATTGGCTGCGACCCCGAAATTAATTCAAATATGATAAGGTTAATTAAGGATATGATAGGAAAATAGTTCAATCGCGGCAGAATTGGCGGGAGAGAAGAAATAGACTCTGCCGCACCAAAACCGTGTTGTCGTTAAAATTTCATTATTAGCTGCGCACGGCCATTCTCGTTCGTTCGTGAAAGCACACGCAAGTCGGCGGATTTATTTATCTTGAAATTTTACCATGCTGGAAATTGGTGGCACGAAATCGGCCGACTGTGAGTCGCTCGCTCTCTCTCTCTCTCTCTCTCTCTCTCTCTCTCTCTCTCTCTCTCTCTCTCTCTCTCTTGCAAGCTGGCAGAATGTTACTCGGGCGAGCACGATTTTCCGCTCGACCCGAGCGCTTAATTTGCCCGCTCGAGGAACAGACGGGGGGAGCACTGTGTGAGCACTGTGTGGGCAATTAGAGCAAGAGGACATCACCCCGTCGCTAAAAAGGCTCGAAACAGAGAACTTCAGCACCGGGAGCGGTCACTCTACCATGAACCGTGCAACGTTCTCCGTCAGAATCAAAGGTCGCCGGAATTTGGCCTGAAAACGGGCCATCGACTCGATAGCATATTATCGGCAACGGAGAGAGTTGCCCTGTGCGCGCGCGGGAGAGATAAAAAAGAGAGAAGCGCGGCGAGACGTCACTCGATCGGAGGCGCGGGGCTAATGGATTTGATATTATCAGCCGCGCGGATCTCGCGGTTTCCGCTTGAAAACAGCGCGCGTCGAGAGCAACCGCGCGCTCGCGCCGAAAGTAATTAGCAGTAAATTTTCCGCGCGGTGTATTATTTGCACGCCGCAGACGCATGTGCGGTTTTAGGAATGGCGGCGCGCGAGCTAGGTGCTCGCCATCACCTCCCCTCATCGGGTGGGAGGAGGCACCGTCAGAAAAATAACTGCTCCCGGCTCCCGGGGGTAGTGAGATATGTGACCGTTAACCGCCCCCGAACTAGCCTTCCCCGGCGGAATAATTTCGAAAGACGCACGGCCCAAATAATTAGCCGGCTAACTTTTAATCAGCGCCGGAAATCACGACGGATTGCTTCGGCTCCGCCGCCGCCGCCGCCGCCGCCGCCGCCTCAACCCCTCCCCCCCGTCGTCGTCGGCGCCGTAAAAGTGAAAAAGCTGAACGCGGACGAACTCATTATCGGCCGGAATTAACTTTTGAATTTATCGTGTCCCCCGATAGGCGAGTTTCACGTCTTCATAGCGACGTACCTACGTCCGCTTATACGCGCGTACGGTGTAATATCGGATATCTGAAGCATTATAAATCCGCCGGGCGATCGATGAATTATTATCTCTCCTTTGCTCATCGAGGAGAAATGTGCATTAATTAAGCGGCAATATTAATTCGAAATATCACTAGAAACTGGCGCGGCAGAAACCGAGGTATAACGTAACACAGCAGAAAACAATTGTATCAAGAGCGATCGGGCTGGAGAGGAAAAACACAGCGGTGGGTGGATGAAAGGAAACGATTAAATTCCTCGAAAATCCCCGAAGATTCGATTCTAGCGGAATTACGAGATTACTTCCTCGCCGAGCGTGATGAGGTATTCCGGCGGGGGCGCGCCATCGTATCGGCTTCCACCTTGCCAATAAAAGTCGACGCTCCCGATACTTCGGCCGCGGCGGTCACGCGTGCGAACGCGAAAGCATCGCGATCCCGAAAATCGCGTTCCATGACGGCCTCGCGCGTTCCCCCTTCCAGCGTCATTGTCCCTTTTCGCGGGACATTGTCGGGCGGGGGATCATAAGAAAGCGCGGTGGTCAGGCGACGGGGGAGGGGAATGTTCGCGAAAATAAATCACGGGCTTTATCGATTGTTCGCCGTGGGGCGGCGGACCAAACGACCGACCGACCGACCGACCAACGCAGGTCGCGGGAGCGCGCGGAGGTGCGCGACGGGGTGATGTGCGGTACGATGTACGGTACGACGGGGTGCGGTGCGGCGCGGTAAGGGCGGTGAGGGCGGTGATAAAAAATCGAGCACGATAGAATTCTTCTCTCGGCTCCGCGACCGGCACGAGAGCACGCGCGCGCAGCGTGCAACTGCGCGCGCGTTATACCTGCGGGCTTTTAAATTCCGGCCGATTCGAATTCATTTCGAGCGCGGCCAAGCCGTTATCTATGCGTGTGGGGCTTGCGGTTCTCGGCCCCGGCGTGGTAATAACTCCAGGGCGAGAGGGACGGGGGGAGAGAGCGGGCGGAGTATGCTGGCGAAGCGGAGAGAGGAATTGAGGGAGAGAGAGAGAGAGAGAGAGAGAGAGAGAGAGAAAGAGAAAGAGCGAGGGAGAGAAAGGAGCGCATGTGGGAGGAAGAGGGACAAAGTGAACGTGAGGAAGAGAGAGAGAGAGAGAGAGAGAAAGAGGGGTAAAAAAGAGACAAAGGAGTGGATGAAAGTGGACGAGTGAGAGAAAAAGAGAGAGAAAAAGAGAGAGAGAGAGAGAGAAAGGGTGCAATGAGGGGTAGGTGGGATAGAGAGGTTGATAGAGTGGGCGAGAACAGGGTGGAAGACACAATTGGGAGGGAGGAAAAGAGGGAGAGGGAGAGAGAAAAAGAGAGAACGAGAGAGAGTACAGGAGGGAGAGAACGCGTTGGTGGGCTGGGATACGTACAAAGGTACAAAGCCCCGGTAATATATTTTGGATTACCTCGACCAGAGCCTATCCCGTACACTCTTTCTTTTTTCTCTTTCTCTCTCTCTCTCTCTCTCTCTCTCTCTCTCTCCCTCTCCCCCTCTCTGGCTCTCTTGCTCTCTCGTGTTCATTCCTCGTTAAAAGTATTCAGCCGTGCCTCTAACGAGGCCGCAGGTACAAACAAACCGGGCCACCTACGCGTAAACGAATAAAGGTGAGGAGGGTACGTCGCGCGCGCCGCGCGCGCGCGCGGGCGGGAAGGAAGGCGAGTCGCGCTCCGGAGATAGCATTTGATACATCCTCACAAAGGAATACGATTTGCATAATTAATGGCCGCGAGCCACTCGTTACTCGACGCCCACCGTTACAATCACGCTCGCGCGCGACACGTTCTGATTGCGCGTCGAGCGCCGCTTACAGCCCCGGTTTACAGTTTCTCGTTCCGCGGACTCGTTTCGCGAAGCGTCCTCGGAATCAATTATCAGGCCGTCTCGAGAGGCCGCCGCAACGTGTTGCGTCGCATTAGCCGCTTCTTAGGCGCTCCTTTGGCGCCGGAGAAATAAACCGTCGACGGAGTTACGTTAACTCAAGGCGAACGGAATCGCCTGCGGTTCCCGATACCCGTGCCGGTAACGGTATCGAAACTTTGGCGGCGGTCGCCCGCGCGAACGATCGGCTCCACTGATGACGAAACTGCCGTCTGTCCGACCGCTGACGAGGCCGCTGGAATGCTTCGCCAAGTTTCGCCGGCAGCGAATTAATTCACGTCGAAAATAATGATTCGCGAGTGAGTTCGGAAACCGGTTTAATCGAACCGTGAACTCGAAGCCCGCGTAGATAACGAGCTTTTTCAAAGGTCTCGACCTCCCGTTACGTTCGCTCGAGGGCTCGAGACAAAGTGGAAGCTGAGGAGAAGAGCCTTCTCCTCCTCCTCCGCCGGTGTGCCAGCACGACCGATGCCGGGAGAGCTTTTATTTTAGATAACATCGACATGTCGATTACTCTGTCTCCCGACTCACCCAGCAGCCTCGCCATCGCTCTCGCCCCTCAGGCTCGACCCTGCGCCCGCTCGCCCCTTCGCAGAGACGAGAGATGAATTTTCGCGACAGAATCAAAGAGGTGGCCGGTGGTTTATGGCGTTGGCGCGCGATATAATCAAGCCCGGATATGGGACTTTAGCGTGTTTCACGGCCAATTATCACGACGGGGTATTCGCTATTTCTATTTCTCCCTTCTGCCGGGACTCGCGCGCGTTGGATGAGCGACATGGATGAGCGTCGGGCTACATCCAGGTCGATTATTAAAGAGAACGTACGCGCAGAACATACGCAGCTCGGCGCGCGCGTGTGACAGCTTTAACGTCAGCGTGCCGCGACACTCTTTAAAATCCACTCGGCGTATTCGCGCGAATCGCAAATATCCGCGACAGATAATATCTACATAATTCACGATCACGTCTGTGCGCTCGTGACAAACAGCGGCCAGAGCGAAAGAGCGAGGGAGGGCGGGGGATATTAGGGAGCAGACCGCGCGAAAAATTATTACCCTGAAATCGCGCCGCGCGCGACCGAACGGCGACGGGGATGGAGGAGAAGCGTGGGGGGGGAGGACATTTTCGATGACGCGAGATTCGATTAAATTGTCCGAGTGACGCCTCGCGCCGATACACGAGTAACTCGATGTAACGGAATTGCAGTACAACAAACTCGATTTCAAGGGTGGAGGGGAGGGGGAGGACGACGTAGTCCGGTCGGCAACGAGATTTCGCCGTTATATCTGTGAACAATCGTTCCGGAATGTCGAATTACTCAAACGCCCGAGGGGGGAAAAAAATACTCTCCCGCCCGATCGCTGTGTTCTTGCGTGCGCATCGTGAGCGAGTGTGCGTGAGCTCGCGCGCGTACGAGTGGGGGTGGCGTGTGTGTAGGTGCGTTTAAAACATAGCCGCGCGCTGAATACTCCGCGGGCATTTGAAAATAAAATACGGACGAAAAATATGGCCGACCGGCTTTGTGTTGGTTACCGACTCCGGCATCTCGATGAAAATCCGGCAAAATCGAGCGAAAGCATCGCCACCACCATCACCACCACCACCACCACCACCACCACCACCACTACCACCACCTCCACCACTACCGCCATCACCGCCATCACCATTACCATTACTCTCATCAATATCTCCAATCATGTTGCTATTACACGTATATATGCATGCATGCATACACACACACACAAACGCGTATCGTACGCGTGTACAGACATACCATCATCGAGAGTTACGTGCTGATGTAGCCACCGGGATATCGGCTCAATACTGCAAAACATTTCCCTCGCGGCTGCCGAACCGCAGCGCTTTTCTGCGTCCGAACGGTTCGGATCTCATGTGCAATGCCGGCGAATGCATCCCGACGTTTCCCTAGCACGATCTTCTAACCCTTCCGTTTTCGACGCGCGCACGCTCTCTTTCTCTCTCTCTCTCTCTCTCTCTCTCTCTCTCTCTCCTCTTTCAGCTCTCCGTCGCATTCCGCCGCATTCAGCGCGCTCGTTAAACTCCCGCCCGGGTAATTGGCGAGTAGCGGGGAGAGGGATAATTGACTGGCGGCTTTCTCTTCCCCCCCCCTCTCTCCCTTCCTCTCTTCTTCTTTCTCGTGAGGAAGCCCAGACGAGACGAAAAACTTGAAAAACCTTGGCCGCGAGTGTGCGTCGGGCGTGCGCGCGCGCGCGCGCGCGCGATCTGCGCTTAAAGAATAACACGTTCATTTGTCTGGAATATCGCGGCCGTGCAAGGCTGTCCGCAAGTGTGCGCAATTTTTCGTCGTCCGCATTTTTCCCCGCGGACCTAGCGGTTAATTGCCGACGGTAGCGGCATGATGCAACTCTAAACCGGGAGTAAAGTTTCAAAAAGTTCCGTTGATTGCGCCGTCCGTCAGCGTGTGTGCATACGCGACCCACCGCCCTGCCCTCCGCACTCCAAACTCTCCCCTGCCCTCCGCGACCGCCGACCCACGAAAAATAAACATCGTTCCCCGGATATACGTCGAAATTGACGTATAAACATTTTTATACCCCCGATTCGCGCGAATTCCGATTTAAATGGCAGTTTTTCGAGGCGCACACGATTCAACGGGAAATAACGGCTGCGCTATTTCTCCCACCCTCCCTCCCTCCCTCCCTCTCGCCCCCTCCCCCTCCCCCCGCCGTGCCGTGTTACGTCCATTACGTTCATCAGCGAGAAACAATAGACGGTACGACAAATTTATTTAACCGGCTAGCGCGCTCGCGCGCACGCGTGGACTTTTACGTTAATGAAAAATAGAAGAGAAGGAGGAGGGAGGGAGAATAACACCGGGCGTGAATTGAAATTTTTAGCGAGCGCTTCGGCGAGCCCAGCGTTTACGCCGGGCCCCCGTGGAAAATTGAATATTTAATATTTTCAAGTTTTTTATTCCCTTCTTTCATTCTCCCTTTCTCTCCCTCTCTCTCTCTCTCTCTCTCTCTCTCTCTCTCTCTCTCTTTCTCTTTCTCGCGTGCTCTGGAAGCACGTAGGATCAGCATTCGTCCGCTTACAACCGCAGCGGTCGTTTCTGCCTCTGCAATTTCGCGCGAGCTTTCTTTTATCTCCCTGCGGCATCTTCGCCGTGGCGTGTATTCCCGCCAGCCTCCGGCCGCGGCTGCCAACCCACCCCCCGCATGCAAAGGGGTTAGTGTAGTAGTGGTGGTGTCGGCGACGGCGGCGGCCGGCGGCGGCGGCGGCGGCGGCGGCGACGGCGGCTGGCGACGGCAAAGCCACGCTCGCGCGTGCAATCAGACAACGGAACGCGGCGCGATCGTAAATTCTTTCGGGCGAAACGCATACCTGCTGCATCGCGAATGCCTCGGGAACGAGCGCGACCGGCGCAGCCAGCGGCGTATATGCGCGATATAACATCGTTGGGGAGACGCGGTGCTAATTGCGGCCGCGAAACGCGGGTCGAGATAAAAGTGTCTTTCCGGCGCGGCGCGGCGCGGCGCGGCGCGCGCCCTCCTCGCGAGGAAGGCTGGCTCTCCCTGGCTGAAATACGGAAATACTGGGCGTTCGAGCGAAACGTCGATACTGCCGGCGATAACCGCGATTAAAACAGCGGGGCTTCTCGTTGCCGCCTTGTGCGATCGATACCGTTTCGCCGCACAGAGAGAGAAATACAAGTTTGTTCGTGACCTCCACGCGGCGTGTTGCTCCCGTCGCGTTCGTCTTCGCCGGCGCCGGCGGCCGCGAGCGCACTGCGAGGGACTCGAGGGGGGGGGGAGTCCCGGCCGAGGGATTTCATTCCGAGTCTATCTTCTTCCGGTCGTCCGCCCGCGCGCGCCAAAGGGCGCGCAAGCTACCGGTCGGCGACGAGGATGGCGGTCGGCGTAGCCGAGAGTGCCAGCAGCGGGAGAGAAAAGGCGTCCCCGTTCGAAATCTCCAGACGAAAACTTTCCGCGGCGATTGTACGGCACAGACTCTCAGTCCGGCGCGGAAGAAAGATGAGGTACGAGATGAAAAGACAGAGTGGAGAGCCCCCGGGGGTGCGGGCGAGACAAGGGCGACTCGGCGAGGGGATGGGTGCGAGCGAGCGAACGAGCGAACGACGGAGAGTGGAGAAACAGCAGGAGGAGGGCAGGAGCTCTCACTGGTACACGCGTCAAAGGAGCGCACATAAAGCGAGCAACGTCTAAAACGTGGAAGAGCTACCGGGGGGAATTGCTTCGTCCAGCCTGAAGATTATCGCTAAATTTTTCGTCGTTCTCTCCTCGCCCTCCGCAGTCCCTCACCGCTTTCCTCCGCCGGTAATCTCGGACACCCCACGCAGCGGACGTGGCAGAGCGCTTTCTTTCTTATCTACCGCTAATTTACATTACGCACCGATTTTTTAGACCCAGACGCGCGTCGCGTCCGTCGAGCCTGGAATTTTTTATGCTCGCTCGTCCCGCCGTCCGAGATGTTACACTGTGTGGTATCCTGGAGAGAGAAAAAGAGAGAGAGAGAGAGAGAGAGAGAGAGAGAGAGAGAGAGGGACGAGCGGCTTCTCCAAGCTTGTCCAGTGTGTGACTTTGAATTATTAAATCCGTTCTTCCCGTGCGCTGTTAACTATGTAATAAGCATACGATAACGACGAGAGGCCGTCGTGAACGTCGTGCCGCTCGAGTGCTCACGTACGTCTTGGAGGCGCAACCTTGTGGCTTTGTCGAGAGTAGAATTTATATATCATTTTGACGGAAGATCATGCCGCGCAGACATTGGCTTTCACTTTCTCTGCCTCTCACTTCGCGAGACAGAGCTAAAGTGCGCGCGCGCGCGCGCACGGTCATGTCCGATAAATTTTACATAATAACTTCGCGAAAATATCCGGAAGCGTTTGATACGCTTCAACGTTCTGTTCCTGGTGTTATTCCCGGGCGTACGTAGAACGCTCGTTGAAGGGGATCATTAATAATGTTAACTGCCGCAACGTGTGAAAGCTTATCTGACAGATCGAGTGATCCGTGCTGATATTCCAACCGGAGAACCCTTATCACGTCGATTAATCTAGCCCTGCTTGCAAAGACATTCGCGGAGAGCTTCGGCGATGATTCGATGAAAAACAAGCGATGTGCGGCCTCTCGACTCCGGATGGTGAGAGTCCGTAATTTTAGCTGTGGCTTATATATAGCCAAGTGTAAAAGGTTCAAAAAAGCAGGAGAGAGGTAGGCGGTTGGCGGAATAGCGAGCCGAGAGCGAGATTGAGACCGGTCGTAAAGCGAATGGCGGACATGAAATACATATTTTTCCGCGTCCCAAAGAGATTACCACGAAAGATATTATTTTCGTGTTTGCGAGACGGAGGGAAAACGGTGGCGCAGGCGGCCGTAAATCGACGGGGATCTACCCGGTTGGGATAATACGACCGGAATTTATAGACGAAACGTTGGGTGCCGTGCGCCGCGTTACGTCTACTTTCAGCCAGCCCCTTTCACTTTCTTCTCCTCTCACCGGGCGAAAATTGAGCGGCGACAATCGTCAAACGCGCGGCGTGCGTGCTCGCCGCGTCTCTAACGCGAACTCGCGTTACTCTCCATCACGCGTCGTAAGCACGTGCGTCTCGAGCGTACGACGGGATCGCCGGCTTGCGCAATTTGCAAATTGCGAACGACGTAACGGTGATAATGATCAAGATCGGCCTGCGCGAGCGTGAGGAAATATCGCGTCGCTGAATAATGACGGTCTGGCTACGCGACGCGACGCGACGCGTTTCCACTTGATAGCTTCGCGATTTATGCGGTGCAGCTTGCTTATGATTTACAGATGGAGACACTCGGAATTCTGATTCATGGTACATGCACGTGGATAATTGAGCCTCCTCGAGGCGGAAGTGAGATCGGCTCCATTTTTCGTGAGCCTTTGTTAATTTTTACCGTCGAAAGAAACGACGGTAAATATATAGAAAATGGTACACCTCAGCGATTTTTTCCATTCTGAAATGTGCTATAAAGGATGAAATTCTGAGTGACTTTTTCTAACACAATTATATTGGGGGTAGCTTATAGTTTCTGAGATATTTGACTTTAAAGTTTTATAATTGTACGTTGACGTATATTTGAAGTAGACGAGCAAATTTCGTTCACTTTAAATATAGGAAACAGTATATATAAGCGGGAGAGGGGCTTTGCCCCTCCCCAAACAAATCCTAACCTAACCTAACTTATTGCATCTTTATATATTTTTGGACATTATTGAAAAAAGTTCTCTTAAGACCTATGACCTGGCTCAACTTAACTTATTATAATATCTGCATATAATTAGGTGTTGTGACTTTTCAAGGAGATCTTTTCAACATCGCCCAACAATATATAAAGATGCAATAAGTTAGATTAGATTGGGATTTTTTTGGAGAGGGGGCGCGGGGGAGGGGCGGAGCCACTCTCCCGCTTATATGTACTGTTTCCTATATTTCTATGTATACACTATGTTTGGATTCACTGTTTGGATTGTACCGTAAATAACGTCAGCTTGTGATATCTGGAATTTAATTCCAGGATAATCAAAATTCCAAAACTTTAAAATCTAATATCTCAGAAGCTATAAGCGACCCCCATATAATTGTATTAGGAAAAGTCGCTCAGAATTTCATCCTTTATAACATATTTCAAAATAAAAAGAATCGGTGGAGTGTACCCTTTTCTATATAATTACCGAAACGACGAGCGCTCCTCCATTTTGCAGAATAAAACCTGCGAACTCGCGAAGAATGTTTCGTCCGAATTTTTTTTTCTTTCTTTTTAAGAAAGAGAAAGAGAGAGAGAGAGAGAGACTCGTGGAAAATTGACGAGGAGCAAGTCAACTCGAGTGAAGTATCAGCGATATTACGCGGATCCCTCGCGATATATTCGTCGCGAGAGAAAGACGAGAGATACCTACGCAATCCGCCCACGCACGGGGGCGGGCGGAAACGTCATGCGTCCGGCGCTCGCGGCGCGGCCGCGCTGTCGCACTTTACCCACGTCGTGCATTTTATTACTCGAGCACGACGAGCGCACAGTACAATGCGGGCTTCGCGTAGCCGGTTCGCGCGTCCCGCGGCTCGCGCGGTCGCGAATTCTCGCCGCCTATGTGCGCTCGTAACGTATGCGCGGCCGCGTCCTCAGAATGCGGACAAACTCGCGCGTCCCTGAATTATTCATGGGGCCGCGTATACGTACAGCGCGATTCGAAACGCGCGTTTTTTGCCGCGCCACGCTCCACGAAGAGCGAAGAACGGAAGACGTCGCGTCGCGTCGTGCAAAACCCGATGGACATGCAAAATGTAGGCGCGAGCGCACCCGATAGACATCTGCATGCGGCGGCGTAATTGACGTGGCTGATGATCGCCGACTTCCAGATGAGGGATCCCGAATGGATGAGATTCCGCCCTGCCGTCTCCTCCTCCTCCCTCATCCGCCGCTCATGGGCCCGTAATTCGCGATGCGCGAGATGGAAAGCGAATCCTCCTCACCCCTCTTGTCTTCTCTTTCTTTCCCGTTTATCCTTCTCTCTCTCTCTCTCTCTCTCTCTCTCTCTCTCACTCTCTTTTCCGCGCGTAGGTGTCTTAGAAATAGAATTTATCCTTTCAGCTGTAATGACGCATCACTTTTTCTCGCCAAACGTCCGTCTGTGCGCAAAGAGGTGTACTCTGCTTCCTTGGAGATACCGTGAAATTAATTCCGGCACGTCTGCGGTTTAATCCCGACAGCACAGCTCTCGAGTAAACTCCGCGAGCGCGCGCCGAGACCGCGGACACGCGCGCGCGGCGTATTACGGTGACGTAATGGCAAAATCGATACCCCTCTTTCGAGATAGCGCGCGAGACGGCATGCGAGAGTAATTCGTCGCTTCATTTCTCCCGGCGACGAACGCGAATCGCCCCGCGGCGCGGGCTCAGCTCTGTCTAACTAACGGCGCGCGGATCTATTACGTTATGAAAATAATCCGCAACCGAGAGCGCAGCTCCGCTCTGCGACAACGCGCGGTGTACCTCCAATTTCCGCCAGCGTCGTCGCTTTCTTTCCCCGGCGCGCGTAATTTGCCGTGCGCTCCGGAATTATTCTCGTTCGACGACCGGGAACTTCTCGAAGTCGAGCGCGCACTCCCCCCCCCCCCGCCGCCTTATCCGCCGCCGCTCTGTCTCGCTCCCTCGCAAGTAAGGTACGCGAGTTTCGCGTTTCCATAAAACCCGATTCTTATTCGAGCGAACACGGGGGACAGAGAGACAGAGAGCGGGACGAGAAAGAGAGAGAGGGGGGGAGAGGGGGAGGGAGAGCCAGAGGGAGAGGAGCGGCGGAACTCGCGCTGCACACCGACGGGACCAAAAAGACATTATCATCGTCGAAGTTAGCAGAGTCGCTCCGCGAGCGGACTCGGAACGGCAGTCCGTTTTGATGCAACTCAGACCCTGTTGGAAATCACCCCGTGCTCACCGCTACCAGCAGCACCACGACCACCCCCGGCCACCTCCTTCCATCCCCGAGGAGAGGACGGCGGATTTTCTCTATCCGGCCGACGATATATACCTTGGCGCACTTGGAGGCAGCCTTCGGAATTTAGATTGCGTCGTTAGAGGCGGGAGCTTGCCGGCGCGACGCGGCGCGGCGCGGCGCGACGCGCGGATTCCGACTTTGATTGGGCTGCACCGAACGATTTACATATTGTTTTCCTCCAGCATCGTCTCGCCCCATTATCGTTACGCCGATGAACTTTGAGCACGCCGTCCTTCTTTCTCCGTCGGTTGCTCGCTTGCCCGCTCGCTCGCTTATCTTTCGTTTGCGCGCCGGCGCAAACGAAAGATAAGAGAGTCGCGAGAAACGTCGACTGAATTCACCCTGAACGGAGGGACGTTCGCGTCGATGATAAATACCCGGCTGCCGTATACAGAATTACACGGCGCCGCGGTGGAACACCACGCTGCCTGCCTTCGGTGTTCCGCAGCGGCTTTGCTAAATGGAGATAGATACGTATGCTGGATAAGAGAAGCAGGAAGGAATTCCAGCCTGCTGCACCTTCTACGGCGAGTTTTAACCGGCGCAGGGATTATTCACGGCGGAACGAAACGGCGCTCCGAAAAGCCGGCCGCGCGAGCGCACAGGATGGCGCGCCTCGTAACCGTTGGGCGAAATTCCGGCGTTGCTTTCGATGGACCGAAATTCCGGCGGTCGCAGCGAGACCGATCCATCGGCGCCGGCGAAAGTACTCGCCCCCTCCGCGTCGTTGACAGTCAGCGCGGAAGGTAGCGCGGACGAATTCTATAGCTAGACGGACGGACAAAAATAGCGGCCGCCGACTACGCCGCGCGTCTCCCGGGTGCGGCAACAATTATTTAAAACGCGAACGGAGGAGCGGTGATGTCGCGCGATTAACGAAATATTCATGCGGTAATGTACGGGCGGCTTTTATCGCGCGGTTATTAATTCACGACGTGAACCGCGTCATCGAGATTAATAATATACGCCGGACCACCGTCGATACTCGTCCATAAAAATGTTTCTTCGTTCAACGGTATTTCGACCGCAGTCGAAAGCGCGAAAAGCGATATTCCACCGATGTCTCTCTCTCCTCTCTCTCTCTCTCTCTCTCTCTCTCTCTCGTTCTCTTCCCCTGCCCCTCTCGCCGCCGGCCCCAAAAAAATAATATTTTGCCGCTGGAGAATCCGCAAAAAAAATTCGTATCTCGTGCACAAAAAGCTGACGCGCGCGCGACATATTTTCACAGGAAACATTCTCGCGCGATGTCGGCCCGTGTTTCACGTTACAAATAACGCGAGCCTGCGAGGGCGGGGGCTGTCACTTCCGCGTCTCGCTATCTCCAGCTACGCACACTTTTGGAGCGTGCGTCAATTCAATTGGGGAAACGGAGGATATAAACTTTCATCCCCCGTGTCGGTCCGTCCCCTCCTGCGGCGGCGCGTCCGTCAGAATCGCAACGCGGAAGTACACGACTAACTGGCCGGTGCCGGCGTGATTCCGCGCAGCGCATTCCCGCGCGCGGCTCACTCGTCCTTTCCTCTGGCGTCGATGATGTCGGGATCGAGGGAACATATAGAGCGCGTGAGCGGAAAATAAAACGGGACAGAATGCCGCACGTCCCTCGAGTCGTCCCTCGAGAACGTCAGGGCGACGCGTAGGACGGTCGTTGAGTCAAAAGCTCGCCGGCGTGGCGAGCGCAGAGGTGACGCCGCGTCATGATAAACCGCGTTGATAATCGAGCGACGCGCTCGGGCTTGCGTGGTTACACGAACGCCTTATTACCGAGGGTCGACGCCGTTAAACCGGGACTATCGCACTGGGCCATCTGCGCGGCTAACCACGTGGCACGTGTTTGCACGGGGGAGAGGTTGTTTGCAAAGTCGCTATCTGCCGCGACATCGGCGCGATACAGGACGAATAAAACGAAGATACAATCGCGCGGTGCGCGCGCCCTACCCCTTCATTGCCCCCATCAACCACCGACTCGCTCGGCCGCGCGCGAGTATGCGAGTGTGTATAAAAGTGGGGAAATTGACGGCTCGATACACGTAAGGTAAATCCGGCTTAATCGCGAGTGGAATACAGAGCGAGATCGCCGAGTGAAATCGCAACGAGGCGATTTCCTTTCTTTTTCCCTTTTTTTTTTTTTCTTGCCGAATTCTCGTTTCTCTGCCTCGTGCGTATCCTGCGGGGGCGGCTATTGAATTATTATCAGAGCGTACGGAGTAAAGTATTAAATTATTTATAGCCGGTGAATCGTACCCGGCGGGATGAATTATTTATCGACTCTACGTCTTTTCAACAGCGAACCCTTATCAAATCACCATCAAAGGGCGTGCGCAAACGTTGCCCGCGCGCGCTAACTCGCGCTCACGGGCGATTGGCTCGTGAATTTCCATCCCTCCGAGAGATTTAGCGAGAGTACGGAAGCAACGGGTGCGAGAGCGACGACGAGAGAGAGAGAGAGATAGAGAGAGATTCACGTTAGGTGCGCCTGGAGTCTCGAGATAAGCGGCTATGCAGGTGCAACGGACGAAAGGCGTCGATGGGAGGAAGGACTGCGCGGGAGGGTGAGCCAGGAGTGCAATGGCGTAGAAGGAAGCGCCCAGCTCGATGATAACGCCCGTCCGTCCAACTTGTCGGAGAACACGACTCCGACACGCGAACATGACGTAGAAAGCAGCTCAAAGAGCGAAGCGGAGCGAAGCCGAGCTGAGTAGTAGAGCAGAGTCGAGCAAAGCTGAGTAGAGCTCATTCCTCTCTCTCTCTCTCTCTCTCTCTGCTTCGTGCGCGCGCGCGCGCGCGCGCGCGCGGCTCCCGAGCGAGCTGTATCGACGAGCCGCCTCGCTGAAATATCCAGATAAAACGATTCCCGCGTATCGGAAAAATTCGCGAGCCAGGGCTGCGCATGGTAATGGCCTGGGGCTGTTTCTCCCCGTAGAGTCCTGGCAGCGACGCATATGTTATGCGACTCTGTATAATATGTATCTCGTCGCCGCCGTCACCGTCGTCGTCGTCGTCGTCGTCGTCGGGAAAGACGAGGCGCGCGCGCGGGGTTGTGCAAAAGTAATGGCGCGGGCGCGAGCTGTAGCGCGCCGGGCGAAATTGATACGGCGCGTTTCGCGGAGACAGTGACCTATATCTTAAGATTCACTCCGTCGATCGTACGGTAGTACGTCTCGTATCGAATTCCCGTCACCGGTCGAGAGCGTATTTTTAGCTGGCAGACGGGCACGGAGGGCCGAGGGACGAAAATACGCCGACCGCGGAGGTGGTGCAGCGAGCAGGCGCGTTGCGTCCGCGTTCGAATGTTATAAATAATTGAGTCGCAGGTCGATCGGATTTAAAGATGGGCTTCGTTTGAGCATCGGGTCGCGCGCGTCGCCTTTGGCGACGCGAGCAAGTGCAAAGACGCGCTGATCGGAATTGTCATCATTTCGCGTTTCGCACGAATAATTAAACCTTCATTTCTCCGCTCGAGCTGCAAGGATCGACCTTCTCGGACAAAAAGAGCGAGAGACGAGCGGAGAAATCACTGAGGAAGAGAATCCGCGTTTAAACTGTAATAACAGTGGAAAATAGAGGGAAATATGCAGCGTGGAAAAAGCGATGCTTAAAGGGGAATCGATATTCGCGTCAGGTAGGTCGCGGCGTATCCTCCGCAGCAGGAGCAAGCAGGACCGCCTCGCTACTCCGCTGTAAAATATTCCAACAGCTTATTGTGCGTCTTATACAAGAGTATCGGCGAGTACCGATCGCGTTCTTACCGCGGCAGCGGGAACACGCGGGAATATCGCGTAAAACCCAGAGGGGTGCGAGTCGCACACATGTATACACGTACAAACAAGCGTATACATACGCTTACACGCACTTAGGTGCGTTTTGTCGGAGCAATCATCTCGACACGCGAAGCACCTGGGATGCGGTGCAAAACGCAAGCGGGGGCGAAAAGCTGCTTCGAATTTTCCTCGAAACGCGTAGCATTGCATACCGTATTGTGTATTGCTAAACAGAGGAAGATAAAGAAAAGGCGAGAGAGAGAGAGAGAGAGAGAGAGAAGCAAGGAGGGGGGAGGTTCCCGAGAGAATATCCCAAGGAGCGTTGTAACCCAAGATGCGCCTGCAACCTCGAGATAAGACCTCGTTGCAGGTGCGCGGTGAGTTTCCCGGCGAGAAAACGAAAAAGGACAGCGACACAAGAGAAATGAGAGAGAGAGAGAGAGAGCGTTCTCCGTGTGAGATGATGCGGTGAGACCGCGAGTCCCCGAGGCTAGACGGTAGCCGCGTGAACGCTCGATAATGAATGGCGGAGCAAAGTATCGAGGGGTGGGAAGGAGACCGAGAGGAGGGAAGAGAGTGGCTAGGCGAGAAACAAATTGACGACATCGGCCGCAATTTTATGCGCCGTATAAAATATCCGGCGCGACCCGCCCCCGCTCGCAATCGCCCGAATTTATTCCGCCTACGTGAGAGCGGCAAAGGGAAAGGAGCCACGCGCAACAACCGTTTATCCGGTTCGTTCGGTAGGAAGCTGGGGGAAGCGACAGATCGTACCGCACGCGCTCGTGTCCCCTCCTCCTCCTCCTTCTCTTCTCTTCTTCCTCCTCCTCGTGAAACATCTCGCGTATTAAGATGAAACCTCGCGTATCGGTCGATGTAAAAATACCGTGCGTGTTTCCGTGACGACATCGAGGCGCCCCGGGTCTCGTGTGTCAGCGCAAATATTTGAATACCGTTCGGCAGAATGCCCCGGGGGTTTGTTTATTATATATGTGTAATCCGCAAAACGTGCACTTGCGGGACGCGAAACGCCGTCGCGCTTTCTCGACGATCGCCGCTTCCGACTTTTGTCTCTCCTCGCCGCGGAGATATTGAAATTCGCGCGAATCGCCTCACTGGTTGATGAAAACGCATCGATGAGGAAACGGGGGAGGGAGAAAGGATGTGAAGAGGAGCAGGAGGAGGAGGAGGAGGTGGAAGGGATAACGACTATGTCGCCTAAGATATAAGATACGCTCGAGGGGATAAGGACGAGGGAAGCGCGGAAGAAATAGTATCGGGAGAGGACGACGCTGACGACGGAGTATGAGGAGGTAGACGCGACCCCCTGGGAAATCATCGGTGTCCTCTCGTATCTTGCCTGCCGTCGTAGTCCACCTTCTGCTCCGCAGAAGTCCCCGTCCTCCGAAAGTCCTCGCGCGAGCGAGCGCGGCGCCCGAGAGCCCCTCTTGTAATATCTCGCGATGAGCGCGGCTCCTCCTCCTCCTCCTCCTCCTCAAGCTGTCGAAAGCGATAAACTTCGCGAAGGCTGAATCCATCGTTAACTCGATACAGAGCCGCGCGTCGAACGTCGGGTCGCGTTTAAAGGGAGATGTGCGATGACCGATAGATTAGAGTTCGCGCAGGTAAACGGCCGCCGTTATCTCGGCCAGCGAAAATGTCAGCATTCCATCGAGCGTTGACGTGCACCGCTGATAACGGGTTCTGAATTTACGCCGCGGTTTAAATTTATGATTACACACATTGACAGTGTCGTATGTGCACCTTTACACTTATTTATTATTGCTACTGAGAGCCATGATTTATTCAGCTTATTCAGCTTATTCATTATTCAGCGAGAATAAATCCTCTCAAGCGCAGCTCAATGCAAGTACAGCTTATTACAGTTTCGTACGATTTTACAATCTTACGAACAACAGGATAAAATGGCGAGGTTAAAAATTGTCATATACGCCTTCACACTTATTTATTATTGCTACTAAGAGCCATGATTTATTCAGCGTGCCGAGAATAAATCCTCTCAAGCGCAGCTCAATGCAAGTACAGCTTATTACAGTTTCGTTACGATTTTACAATCTTACGAATAACAGGATAAAATGGTGAGGCTAAAAATTGTCATATACGCCTTCACACTTATTTATTATTGCTACTAAGAGCTAATGATTTATTCAGCGTGCCGAGAATAAATCCTCTCAAGCGCAGCTCAATGCAAGTACAGCTTACTAAGATTTTCTACGATTTTACAGTCTTACGAATAACAAGATAAAATGGTAAAGTTAAAAATTGCACAAGCAATTATAATTATGACGTCAAGACGTTATACATAACATCCGGATTGTACACCAGGTATGTGTATATACGTCCAACGTTTGTTACATCTGGAGATACATTTTTATGCAAGTGCGGGTTATAAAACAGAGAGAGAGAGAGAGAGAGAGAGAGAGAGAGAGAGGCAGCTGTTGTGTGTCGACGATATTCCTATTTTTATTTTACCGCATTAACCTAATTTCTTTTTCAGCAAGCTGTCACTAACGCGATGGTGCTTTCCGGTCGCACAAAGAGAAATACACAAACGTCGGTTCCCACGTTGGCTGCCACGTCGCGTTAGCCGACGCGACTCTAGCGCGCGAGCGGATTATCGCTCCAATTACGCAAAAATCCTGACGCGCGATTTTACGGCCAATACACGCGACAATACACACACGCGATATCTTCGGCGTACTGGCGTATAATGATGTATCGCTAACGAGGCGTAAACCGATGATTCTAAATCGGAGGCTGGAAAGCCCTTCGATCATTACGCGAGATCTCGAGTATGATCAATAACGAAGTACAATTATAAATACCGCGCCATTAACGCGGCAACACACAAGCGCGGCTCGTGTTACTCGGCGCAAACACGAGCCACCCGGCTTTAAACAGCGCGCCGGTGTTTCGCTGGCGAAGCATGCGGATCCCGCGTAAACGTGCGGACGCATAAACGCGCGCGCACCCTCTCCCGCTTTTGCGAATTAGATCTATCAATAGTGCTAACGACGCGGACCCGGCGCAACACGAATCGCAAAGTTCCGTCGTGATCCACTTGCCGTGATACTTCGCCCCGCCCGATCGGCCCGTGAAAAATCCTATCCCGTAATTTCAGCCTCGACCATTTCCTCTCTTCTTCATCGCCTCTTCTCCTCTCTCTCTCTCTCTCTCTCTCTCTCTCTCTCTCTCCCGTGTCTTTCGCTGAAAGAGCCGCACGGGACGACGCATTCCCCCCGATCTTTCTCGAGCGCGCAAGTCCGGTGGTATTAACATACCAGCAGCCTCTTGGATTATGAGCGCCACGTGTTACATGGCCGCGCTGCACAAATGAAGCCAGACGCAATTGTCAAGCCGGATTATTAAAGCGGCAACTGCACTTCGCGCGTAATGCGACCGGCCACACTGGACGCCGAATATCCGCGCGGCTTTAAGCCACGGGCGACGCCGCTGCGCGACGTACGTCTGGCAGCACTTCCGCTGAGCGGAAACGCGTCAAAGGACACGGCGAGCACTATCCGCAATGTTGGTGCGTGCGTCTGTCCGGTCAATCAGTCCGGCCGCAGTATCAACGTCGAACAACGGCAGTCGGGCCGCTCTCGCGCGTCCTACGTGTGGACGCGCGGAAAATGTCCCAAAGAGAGAGACCGCGCCATGAAAATTGCGAGAACCTGAATCGAGCATCCGCGAAATTAGCGGACGCGATGCGGAGAAATGAATGGGCGGAGAGAAACGAGACATACGGGAGTTATAAAAGGATTGGAAAGAGCTCTCCCGGAGTCAGAAGATTGGCATTTCACATTTTTCCGCGGGAACGGTGCGGAGTACGAGAAAGCGGACCGGAGATGATTTAATTCCGCGTCAATCAATTTCTCCGTATCATCCTGCGACTGTCGGCTCGAAGAATGACTCGAAGAGCACCGCTCGATATCCCTAATGAACCGTCCGCGTGATGCGTCCCCTAAACAAATCCCCAGCGCGGATTTAATGTCGTAACGTATTAAAATAATACACCGCGTTTCGATCGGCCCGATGTACCTCGCCTATCTCGCATCGCCGCGTCGCTCTCGTGTCACGATCATCGATCGCCGGCGAGCGCTCTCTCTCTCTCTCCTCTCTCTCTCTCTCTCTCAGCTCGCGCGTATACGGCGCGATACGTGTGCGGTTTACGCGTGTGTGCAATTTTGGAGGTACCGCTTACGCGACGTAGATGGACGGACGCGGATGGACATGCGGAGGGCGGACAAGGCGCGCACGAGAGTGAGCTAGCCCCGAGAAATTAGGTCGCGCACCGACCAGCCGACCGACCGACCGACCGACCGACCGACCGATGGAACGGCTCTCTCTCTCTCTCTCTCTCTCTCTCTGTGCCCTCTCCACCCACCCTCCGCGTCGTCCTCGCAACAAGCATGTTGCAACTGCGAGTATTCGGCAGGAATTCACCACATTCAGCACGATGCATCTCGCTTCTCTTTGACCGCGCGCACTCTCTCGCCCTCTCTCCCCCCTCTCCCCCCTCTCCCTCTCTCTCTCTCTCTTTCTTTCTGTCTGTCTGTCTTTCTCTGTTTTTCCCTATAGTTTTCCTCCCCTCCTCCTCTCTCTCTCTCTCTCTCTCTCTCTCTCTCTCTCTCTCTCTCTCTCTCTCTCTCTCGTGCTCTCTTCCTCCCCCTCGCCGTCCTCGCTGTAGTGGCTGTAGCGGACACTGAAGGGCGACAAAAGGCAATCGGGGCCAATGGGCTAGTGGCGCGTACTCGCCGGCCGTTTGATTGACGTCGAAGGGGTGCCGTGCAGCATTGATTGCGCTCATTGTTCGCGGCGGGCGTATATCCTTGCACCTGCCGCGGGTCCCATCCCTGCAGTTTGTCTCCTCCTCCCGGACCGCCGCGACATTACCGCCGACATCGGACGCCCAACTCGCTCGCGCTCTCTCCGGCTCGGCGGACGTACAAAGGAGAGAAAAAAGGGGACAGGGAAAATGCGCAGAGAGGACGAGCGGATTTCTCCCCTGAGCGAGCCTCGCGCGAACGTAAAACGTGCCTGGAGTATTTCTTTTTTCTCCTCTCTATCTCTCTCTCGCCCCCCCCCCTCTCTCTCTCTCTCTCTCTCTCTCTCTCTCTCTCTCTCTCTCTCTCTCTCTTTCCTTCCTTCCTTTCGACCCTCTCGCCGTCCAGGATCAGACGGAATCCTGGATTTACCTCCGGACGCCCGTTGAAAGTGCGTGCCATTTGCAATTTGCTAACTCCCGATCTCCCGCTTTGAGCGAGATTTCATCGGGCCGAGGTTGAAACGCGAATGAAAAGGTCGCTGCGAAAAGCACATTAGCGTAAAGGCAGAACGTTACGCGATTTAACGGATAAATAATGGGACAGAGCCCGGCCGCGGCCGCGTTGCCAAGGGAAATTCACTTAAACATCTACTTAAGGATTTCGATTCTGTTTGTACCTGGGCTTTTATCGCGAGATGAGTTCTCGCGCGCTCGCGTCTCGAAATCGTGATTTGCCTTTTCCCGAATATAAACACAAGCTCGATGCCGGCTCGAGCGGCCGCGGATGAAAGTTCGCTCTCCCGCGACCTTCGCGACGCGGCGAAGTTAAGAAAGTCGTGCCGGTGAATACACCCGGCCGAGGTGCGACGTGGCCGAAGAGACACGGGTAAAGAGCGCCGGGAAATGAATTTTGGCGGATGAGGAAGGGGAAAAATAGAAAACGAGACCGAGCCGAGCACGGAGCCGAGCGAGAGAGAAAGACAGAGAAAGGGTGAGCGAGGCAGGAGGCAGGAGGGAGAGAAGCGCGTTTTTGTTCCGAAAACTCGACTGCGCGCGCGAGGCTTTCAGGACGCTTTAAAATGGCGAAGAGGTTACGCTGCGAAGCACTCGCGAAGACTGCATGCGAACGAGCCGGAAGACAAGGGGCGAAGAGGAGCAGCAGGTGAGGAAGATGAGGAAGAGGAGGAGGAGGAGGAGGAGGAGGGAGAGGGAAGAAGGGCGAGGTGGAAAAAGCGAGCTCGCCTTAACGGCAGGAGGGACGGGGGGTTGCTTGCTTGCTTGCTCGCTCGCGTGAGAGGTTGAAAGTTTCTCTCATATTTCCAACAATCACTCCACCCGTTCTTCTCGTCGCCATCCTCTATTCGGGAAATTGAAAGGACCAACGCCTTCGCGAAGTCGACACCACCATCCCGGAGGAGCCTCCGTCCCCTCCCCCTCCCCCTCCCCGCGCGGAAGGGCGCGCGCGAGAGTACGTCCCGCGCCCTTCCGCGCGCCCTGTTCTTCCGGCGAAAGTGCAACTGACGGGCAGGAAGCTCGGAAACGAAACTGTCTCGCAGTTGACGGCATGTTATAAATTCACGTTCGTTCGCGAGCATCGAGCGGCGCGAAAGGGGCTGTGCTGCCAGAGCAATTTAGAGGCAACGATGCTCTGCGAGCTAGCGTACGGGGCGAAGAAGAAGCTCGGGGAAAGGGGGTGGTAGGAAGGTGAAGAACTCCACCGATGAAATATCGCGAGCGGTGGAGAACCTTAAAAAATTAATGAGGACATCCGTGCGCGGTGCGGACAAAGGAACGGATCGCATCATCGGGAAAGGCTCGCGAGATATGCGCGCTAGCACGCGCGAAATTCAGGATCGAGGTAGAACTTGGGGGAAGTGATGAAAGACGTGAGCGTAGAGTGAAAATCTACGAGAACGAAATATAGAAGCGATCCTCTGACGGTGCGAACATAAAGGGAATACATCGGGACAGCGGCGGAGGCGTAAAGGGAGACGAAGAGAGAGAGAGAGAGAGAGAGAGAGAGAGCTTATAGATGGACACCATCATGTAACATGAAACAAAGGAGCATATACGCTTGCAAAGAAGTATGACACAGAAGAATGGAGAGATGTCCACGCGCACAGGATGTACAGATCACGCGCGCAGCGGAAAAGCGTGCACTATAAATCCTCCCTCTCCCCAGGAGGGCGCGAGAATCTATCCCTCTTTCTGGATAGATTCTCTCTCTCTCTCTCTCTCTCTCTCTCTCTCTCCTTCTCTCCCGGAGAAATAAAGACGCGCGCGAGAGCACCGTATGCGTCGTATGAAAGGAGATATAAATTATCCTCGCTGAGACGAGCCGCGCTCGCAGGGCAAGATGTCCGAGCTCTTTTATCTTGCGCTTGATCTAACCCGCTTACCGGTGCAATCCCGAACTTTCCGCGGCGAACGCGCCGAACTGGCGGGCTCCGGTCACGGAACGAACTTCCCTATCGCGCTCTCGAAGGTGGAAGCCATGAGATTAGTCGTTCGACAGTTTTTGAAACGGCCCGCGGAAACGTTCCCCCGGGGTCTCCGTCGCTACCGTCGCCGCCGCCGCCATGGCGAAACTTTCCCCAACTTGTTGCCGGCCGCGGAAAGTTTCCGCGCGAGCTGGAAAATTGCCCGTGTCCCTGCGCAACCGTAGTTTTTCAGGAACGATCTCCGTCTCGTTCCGGGGCGTTCTAAACAACTTTCTCAACTTGTTGCCGTCCCGGCTGCGACTTGCATACATGGGGGACAAGTGTCGCATTGGCTCATAAAACGGCTCGTTCGTCCGTTGCGCACGTACCACCACCAACGTTACCTGCAGCACCGCCCTTCCCCTCGGTCCTTTCTTCGTTCGTACGAGCCATCAGCGATCTTATCGACTTCCAGAGTTTCGCCGCGACCATCGACGACGTCGTCTTTAATCCGTTACTCCCGAATGCACGTGTGCAAAAGGAAACGGAGGAGCCCGGCACTCTCGGGACGATTACTCAGGCATTTCGTTTGTCGAAGCGCGCGAAACATCTCGTCGACGGTAGCAGCAAACGGCGGGGATTATGGAGATTTCATCGCGACCACGCACAGTCGCGTGTATTTTTTACGCTCGCTGACATATCGTCGTGCGTTAATTTAATGGACACGATGCAGCGCCACGCAAGTGAAGCGAGTGTTGCACAGCAATCGTAAGTTCCACAAACTCGCGGATTACGAGACTCCCTGATGGCTCGAACCGACGATTACGAAGGACAACAACGAACGGCATACGCGACTCGTGCGCGATCACGACAGATTTCGCGACAAAGAAAGGATGAAGGCAGATTCCTCTCCGAGGAATCTACGGGATAAAATTTTGACGAGTCATCGTGAAACGTTGGTGGTGAATGCAAGAGAAAGAAACGGAAGTGGAAGCAAGAGAAGGACACGTTCCATCGACCGGATCAAATAATTGCCGTCTTGATAGGCAGAGCAAACATCGAGGAGCTCTCGAAAGACAGATGGAGGGTGAGAGAGAGAGGGAGAGAGAGAGAGAGAGAGAGAGAGAGAGAGAGAGGGAGAGAGCGACTGTAGGCAGAAAAGCAAGAGGTGGAAAGGGGAAGGAGGAGGAGGAGGAAGACACGAAGGTTTGTGAGAGAAACCACCGTCGTCGCAAGACGACTGTGGACTCTTATCAAGCACGGCGTTGCCCTCCACCTTTTCTCCGGGATTCTCTCTCGTCGGAGCGAGGAGGAGGTGAGAGAGAGGAAGAGAGAGAGAGAGAGAGAGAGAGAGAGAGAGAGAGAGAGTCTGCAAATTCAATCTTACCGGAGACCTCTACCCACCTACACAGTTTGTTCCGCCTATTGATTCCCGGTTCGTAGTGCGAGCTCCTTTTACCGAACCAGCCGCCGATTCCCCGAATGCTTCGTGGCGAAAGCAGAGAGCCCGACGATGATAGAAATCCCTGCTCGAGAGTTCGGATTTCGGAAGCTGACCCACGACCACGAGTGGATCCCGTAGGAGAGGCAACCGCTATAGAAATAGTGTGAGAGGGATGGGAGGGAGAAAAAGAGGAAGTTTGAGCGAGTGAATGAAGGTGGAACATGGAGAAAGAGAGAGAGAGAGAGAGCAAGAGTTTCCCCGCATACGCGGCGGTTCCTTCCAAGTGTTTTCCGATTGAAAATCTATGCGCGACCTATGTTACGGCTCGTTAATTTGAAAAGGATTAGACGGCAAGTAGGGTGAAGGGCCCGGGCTGGTGAATAACCGTTGGGCGAATAAGTCCAACAAGTACCAGCTTTTCACAATTACGCGATGGTTAAAACCCAACGTGATTGTGTCTTTACGTCCGAGAAGATTTAATTACATTAATTTATATAATCACAGAGAGGTAAACACGAATTCTACGGCACGACTGCTTTCGCGCGATAATTAGGTCGCGATAGCCCGCAATAGCGAACAATAATTAATTGCGCGTTATGCCGCTGAAACGGCAACGAGAAGCTAGGAATTCGTTCTCTTACGCGGACCGACCGTCGGGGTGAAGTAAAAATCCGACAGGTCCGAATGTATCGGGGCGCAGCCGACCTCGTCGAGAGATTTTCCTTGCTTTTCTTTCGTCTCACTTAAAGCAGAGAGTCGCGCGCAAAGTAGCGGCGCTGAATTCAAAGGCCGGCTCTGCGACGATATATCGTGAAATACAGTTTCGCCATTATCGCGCAGTGCACGAGAGAGAGAGAGAGAGAGAGAGAGAGAGAGAGAGAGAGAGAGAGAGAGAGAGTGCTCGGGTTATGCGAGCAAAGTTAGGCAAGCCCGTGCGCGCAGTTGAGTTGAGCATTCGTCGAGCTCGCTGGCACCGAGCCGCTGTACGAGCCGTCCAAAGCCGAAAGAGATCCCGTACATGTGCGCGGGATAAATGCTATACGAGCGACGAGCTGAAGCGCCCAGCTGTGCGATTGCGACTGGAAACGCGCGCGCGCGCGCGCGCAGCCGCCAAGTGCAAATGTCACCGCGCCGTATAAACGGTAATCGGTAATAAACGCAATGTGATTAATAATAATTTGCCGGTCGGCATAAGCGGAACCCATTAGCCGGCTTAGCCAAGCGTTATGGTAATAGGGAGCTATTACCCGCCGACTGCACCCCTTCTCGCTCTCCCTCGCTAGTCTCGCTCCTTCTCACCCTCTCTCTCTCTCTCTCTCTCTCTCGCTCTCTGCTTCTCGTCCCTCGCTCTCGTATTCCTGACTACCTCCTACTCGCTACACAGCTCCATCCGTTCGTCTCTGTCGCTTTAACGCACACCGTCGTGACGGCCAGTCAACTTGAGCATCGACCGGCGTGTTCAATCTTGCCGGCGCTCGCTCGCGCGGCACGGCGAGCCTTCTTCGGCTCCTCGATTTTCCACGTCGATAGGTAAATCTCCTCGAGTACGCGTCATAAAGACGGGATGTTAGCGCGACTTCGAACCCCGCGCGCGCGGTGAGATTTATATAGATCTCACGACGCAACGACCGATGCGTGCAAGCAACGGCGAGCGCGAAAAATTGACAACGAAAAATTGACAACAGGATCGACCGGTCAGGCGAAAAATAGCTTCGTATTTTTTTTTTTTTTTATATTAACCCTTCATGACTCGCCTGTTATCGGTCTCTCAGGCCAACGAGGCACAAAATCGACGCTTTTCCGAAACCATCCGTGCGCGAGCGCCCGTACCAGAGACCCAAGTCCCTGTTGAGAACAATTTCAATTAATACTCGTTATTTTTAAACATCGGTCTCGCGAACGGCCGAGAACGGGGCCGAGAATGGGTGTGTTGGGAAATCATGCGAGAATCTAAGAAGGTTAATGTGACGCGAGAAACGCAACGTATTTTCACGCCGCGCTGCATAAATTGAGCCACTCCTCCGATTCGCATTTCCCTCACTCGCTCTCGCGAGTCTCGGAAAACGCTGCGCGTTCTGTCTATCCGATTGACGTATGCACACGCACTGCGTTTCTAATGCAATTAATTCTCCGGCGATTAAAATCGTCGATGCGACGTCTTCGAAAATCCCCCCGACGTCGGTAGACACGTCGCTTAGGATTCCGCCTGAAGCCACCCACGCTGGAACACTCGCGCGGAATTACTAATTAAGTAACACCGCGAGAGACACAATTCCGGAAGCGGGCCGGCGCGGCGTGACGGCGAACGTAATTGCCGGACACCACGATTTCAATTCCCATCCCCTCCGCATTCTCCTCTCGTCGTTCCTTTCTTCCCGCCTCGTTCCACCCTCCGCCCTCTCTTGCGTGCCCACGAGCGAGAGAGATTTGCATACTTTGTGTTTTGTATGCCGCGCGCGCATGCAACGCGCACGATGACATTACGGAATTCGGCCGGGACGCGCGTTTCCCTCTCGAACGTCGTTATAAACGAGTTACGCCCCGTGCGCCCCGCGAATGTCGTTATGAGTTTCGCGTTTTACCGAGCCGTCGCGCCGCTCGTGAACAACGCGCGCCCGTGAGATATACGCAATATCGGGGGGGGGGGGTGATGCCATTCCGCTTACCCGGCCGTCTGCAATTTCTCCGGCGCCGTAAATCAGCGCAATTAGCTGTTTGTCTTGGCGTTTCACGGTTTCCCGGTGCAAATCGCAGGTGTTGGCTCAAAGACGCGACAGTGACAGTGAGAGTGCGCGCGTACGTCGACTCGCGATATTTTAATCACTCTCCCATGGAGAACGAAGTCGCTCAGCGCTCAGATGACATATTAATCATCGACTAAACGCCCAAGTTACGCTTAACACTTAATTTTCCTCCTTGTTTTTCTCCTTTTACGAACCCACCGCGGGATATCGATTGCGCAAGTTAAAAGCTGCTGGGAGAGGGAGAGAGAGAGAGAGAGAGAGAGAGAGAGAGAGAGAGAGAGAGCCCCCACAAAAGCGCGATTCATAACGCCGCGGTTATTAAAACCATTTTATCAACCTCGTCGTCGTCGTCGTCGTCGTCGTCGTCGTCTTGGGGAACCCGCGTAACCCGAATCGCGACGTAACAGCAGTTGGGAGTCAAGTCGACGCTGGCCGAAGTTTAAGCGGCCGGGCGCGAGAGGTATATAGGCGGGCTAATCGGTAGGCGGGCGAAATTTATCGCGGCTCCCCCGGCTCGCAAATTTCGCCATAACATTGACACGACCGGGACGCAGCCGGGCGGAGTTATTAACCGGCGAACGCTCGCTAACGATACAAGAGCCAAGTAGTTGCTGACTCGTGCTTTCACGCCCTCGATCAAAGCATTACGCCCAAGTGGGGTGTCTCCGGAACCCCGTTCGCGCGCGCGCGCGCAAGCTCGCTCGTTCCCGTACATATACGGAGGACAATAACTTGGCCGACGTATTAGTTGCATCGCTGGCAACGTCGTCGGCAGCGTTCGATCGGCACGCTAAGCACATTGATTAATCCACTTTGGAACTTGTCAAACTGTTTTCCGGCTGATACGACTGGACGTCAATGTGCGCGTTATCGTCGCTTCCGTGCTCGCCGTCTAACAACCCTCGTACCGTACCTCGTACCCTCGTGCCGTCGTCGTGGTGGTGGTGGTGGTGGTGGTGATAGTGATGATGCTGCCTGCTGGTGATGCCGCCGCTGTAGGAGAGACGTTCTTGCGCGACATGCGTCGCACAGCCTCGTGTACCTCTAAACGCGCGCGCATCCGATATTTTATATTAAATTGCCGTTAGTTAACGTCGTCAAGTCGGTCGGTTGAAGCCAAGGGATTTCAGACGCTAGTCGCATCGCGCCTACCGTTCGCTCTCGAATCCCGGGAGAAAGTTGGAAAGTTTGTCGAGATTACAAAACGCGCGCGTGTGTAAAATGGTGTAAAATTTCCGCCCTCGGATTCGGTCTCGCCGTAATGCGTATAACGATAAAACGTATAATGTGACAAAATATGATAAAGTCATGATAAACACGAAACACATGTAATCAGATTACATCGTGTGAGTCACGTTACAGTATATTATAAATTGAATTATAAATTGAATTATATTTACATATAGAATTAATACACAATGATTTATTTCATCCGAGGTCATCGCTGTGGATGATTCCATGGGGAGTGTCGTCGACCCTCGTCCAAAGTGAGGTCAAAGGATCCGCCGTACCGATCGCGAGTACGGTCGCGAGTGAACGTCGTTACTTGACGAAAGGACGCGTTTGTCTGTGCAGGTGCAGCTGCTGTAGTAACGTCCGCGGGCGGGCACGGCTTCGACGCGCACCTACGCGGCCCCAGTTTCGTGCTGGAGCCGCCGTCGAGGATCGAATTCTCGAATTCCAGCGGCGCCTGGTTAGACTGCACGGCCTCCGGAAGTCCACCGCCCAATATCGACTGGTCCACCGCGGACGGACACCCGGTGAACGATGTGTCGGGCGTGCGGAGGGTCCTCAGGAACGGCACCCTGGTGCTCCTGCCGTTTCCGGCCGCGGCCTATCGGCAGGACGTGCACAGCGCCGCGTACAGGTGCGTCGCCAGCAACTCGGTCGGCAGGGTGCTCAGCCGCGACGTGCAGGTCAGAGCAGGTGAGCGAACTCGCGATTCCAAGCGCTTCCAAGCGCGAAGGGTCCTTTCCAATTTGCGAGTTTCATTGGCTTATTTCTCGCTGCTTATTCCAATTAATGCTTGCGAATAATTAATTGAAGCGGATTGATCGGCAAGCTCGGTTGAATTTTTCTGAAGTTTTGCTGAGAAGATAAAACGGCTACAATATATGAAGATATGAGTTTCTTGAACGACGATAATTATTTGCTTCGTGACTAATTGGTCAGCATCGATCGCGATAAGCAAGATTTCATGATAAGAGATAAAACTTTATCAGGTCAAATTTGCCCCGGGAATAGAACTGGACCTTATGACTGACCCAGCATTTAGACGAACCAGTGGAGGAAATAATTTCAATTATAACTTATAAAGCGTATAATCAGAGATGTGATTGTCACAGAACGAGGATCAAAAACTGACGACCAAAGCGGGACGAGCGTCGCGGGTCGTTTCCTCCTCGCCGGGTCACTTATTTGTTGCGCGAACCCTGTCATTGGTCGCAAACGCTTCGCCGCTCTGGCGGCGGCGAAATCGCTGGCGAGATAACGTTGTCTGGTTGCAACTTTGTTACCGGCGCGCAAAAGCGCCCGGGGCAATTACATCCTTTATTTACCGAGGTATCCTTTAATTAAGGAGCGGCGAGCGCGCGTAATCGGCACGGCGCGCGGCGGTCGTCATATTAGGGCTTCGCCCGCGGATGCCACGGGTCATTGGAAAAGTCCATTAAGCGAATTACGCGAATGCCGCGGATATTTGGCGGGAGTCAACGGTAATTGCGAGAGACGGGCACGCACGCACAGAGAGAGAGAGAGAGAGAGAGAGAGAGAGAGAGAGGAGAGAGGAGGAGGAGGAGGAGGAGGGAGAAAGTCCTCGCCTCTCGTGCACGATAAAACGTGTAATCGCGGGTAGGCCGGCTTCACGAGCAATCGGACCGCGAATGTTCCTATCGCATACGCGACGCCCGCGGAACCGCAGTTCATTAATGATGGCTTCGCGTCGGCAAAGTGCGTCACAAGTGTGTCTCGTCCGTGTACCTCTGTCCAGCCCCGTCTGAGTATTAATAAACGATACGTCCCTGATGCGAGTGAAATCGCGAAAACGCATCGAAAACGAAGGAGAGAGATTCTCCTTCGTTTTCGAACCGAGGACGAACCGAGTCGAGCACGCTCTCGTTGTCTCGCTTCCGCGCGATGATTCCCCGCGGAAAATCGCCTCGCGGGGCAAGATTCCGAGGCACTCTCGCGATCGTAATCGTCTCTGAGCGCCACGAGTTCCCGCCTATTTCCGCATTCCTCGCGAAAACGTGCCCCGACATCTCGGATTATTTGGATCGAAGCCGATGGACAATTACCGCGCGCGGTAACGTCCTCCTTCCCTCCGGGCGAGATTGAGCGTGATATTTTCCGCGCAGCTGCGGCGCTGTTTTTCTCCCTCGCTCTGCCCACCGGAATCGTCTCGTTGACCCGGTTTCTCCCCGCGGGAGAACATCCCGCCGAGTGGCGATTTTCACACGCGAACGCGATCGAATCGCCCGCGTGCGGCGGGCGGGCGGGGGGGGGAGGGGGGGGACCGGTCGCGAGAGAGGTCGAGCCGCGTGAAACGGGCGTGTTAGATCGGAATGAGGCTCCGGCCGGTGCCGGCGAACCGCGCCGACCGATGCAGATGAGGTGTGCGCGCAGGTACCCTTCCGGTCGCGCGCAGAGCTCGGTGTAATTACCTCTTAAAAAAAAAACGCAATCTGAATGCAAATCCGTGGCAGCTGCGAGGTCGACCCGGCGCGGCACGGCGCGGCGCGGCGCTTTCGGTATCTCTCTCCACCCAGCTCCGCCACCCTTGCCGTACCGCTCGCGCTGCCGCCCCTTTCCTTCATCCGCTCGCGACCATAAAGCTCTGACCCGGACGTGTGACCGTTAATTAAAACTTTACTTCCTGCTTTCGGTATAACAAACGCAAAAAAAAATGTCTATCCCGCGCTCGCGCTCGATGAAGCGAATGTGCTTTTCGCGGACGATTTCGCGCTAAAAGGCGCGAACGCGGCCGCGATAATCTCGAGCGACGGAGAGTCCGTCCTCCACGAGACCTCCGGGAAATCCTGCAGAAAAGCCGCTGTGTAACATGTGAATAATAGTCGTGCGAGAAAATCGACGCTCTCCCTGAGAGAGGGAGAAAGAGAGAAAAGAAGGAGAGAGAGAGAGAGAGAGAGAGAGAGAGAGAGAGAGAGAGGAGGAAGGGAGAGAGAAGACACGCGAACTCGCAAACTCCGTAAATTGTACATTTCGCGGCTTCAACATCGAGACACGTTATCGGCTCTCCTAGAACAATTTCCACGTGTTGAGCGACGTCGCGGGCGGCGTCAAGGAAACCTTCTCACCGAAAATTCCCTCGAGTATCGCGGATTCGACGTGATTTTTCTCGCGAAACACGCGCGCGAGGGAACGAAACGACGACGACGACGGAGGGGCAGCGAGAGGCAGCCGGAGAGAAACCGGAGAGAGAAACGGCGAACTGAAAAAGAGAAAAAGCCGAGATAAAGTCCTCGCGACCCGGGGAGGGGGGAGGGGTTCGAGAGGGTGAAACGGTACAAACGGAGGCATGAAGAAATTCAGCGCTGCGGGGACTGAGAAAATGGTCTACGCGGCGTACCGTCGCAACGTCGTCGTTGTTGTCGTCGTCGACGGCGACGGCGGCGGCGGCGGCGACGGCGGTGGCAGCGGAGGCGGCTTGTCAGACTACACCGTCGGTGGCAGCTGGCCATCGCGGCATTCGCCCTTGGAATTTCCACGTAAATAAAATCTCCGGAAGAGCACGGTGCCTCTCGAACGCGCGAGAGGACAGCAGCGGGTGTAAAAAGAAGAAAGAGGCGAAGGAGCAAGAGGAAGAGGAGAAGGGGAGGATGAAGATGGAACGGTGGAAGCGGGAAAGAGAAAAAGCGACACGGCAGACACGCCGCCGACGACGACGACGACGATGACGACATCGAGCCGTTCGTTACGCTCGCGTCGTCTCACGCCTCGGCGCATCCCCGACGCCGACGTCGAGATTCACCCAGTCGCAGCGGCGTAACGACGTGCACGACACCCCCTGTGTATGCACAGTGTCAGCGTATACGTGTGTATCCGTGTGTGCGAGGCGCGGCGAGACGGGGAAGCGAAGTGAAGCGAGACAGGCCGAGAGAGAGAGAGAGAGAGAGAGAGAGAGGCGACGCGACAGCCCCGCGCGCGCAACTCTCACGGTGCAGCAAGACGGTGATGTAATTGAAAACGAGACTCGGAGTAACTGCGATCGCTTTTTCATTACGCCGGCAATTAAAAGACACGCAGACACGCGGAACCGTTGTATGTCGCGTCGTTGGACCACCGAGAGTGCAAACTACGCCGCGACGTCGCCTCAAACTAATGGCGACTTGTAATTTCCTTCGTTGCATCTACCGCTTCCCTTTCTCTCTCCCTCTCTCTCTCTCTCTCTCTCTCTCTCTCTCTCTCTCTCTCTATCAAACACGCAGCATACCTGGGACACGATACCTCAACAGATGTCTCAAAGGGCGAGTAGCGATTGGCAATTGAGAGAGATTGATTTGCAAACGTCCCGATCTCTCGTCGTGTAGAGAGTGACGATCGTGTTGGACCGCTGGGAACTTTGCGATGAGAACTGCGCGCCTCGCAGTCTCGATATCGCTTCCGGCGGTAGCGTGTATCGATTTTCTGTTTAACAGGCAACGGAGGAAACGAATCTCGAATGTAGATTAGGGAACGTGTAAGCCATTGTTTCGCGATTTGCGGGGGACCGGCCGCGACGCACGTGACCTCATGCGATATTTTATTGCTGTGTTCGCAGTGGTGGCTCAGGCGTACAAAGTCGACGTGGAGGTGACGGGAGGCGCGTCGAGGGGATGCACGGCGATATTGCGCTGCATCATACCGAGCTACGTGAAAGATTTGGTGCGTGTCGTAGCCTGGCTGCACGAGCCCTCGTCCCACATATACCCCTCGCTGCAAGGAGGTAAATACATCTTACGGGGGAGGGGGGGGGGCCGGGGGGAGGGAGATATCCATACAAGTGCGAGAGCGCGAGGGCGAGCGCGCGCTCGCGCCCGCACCGTGGCAATGCCGAGATTTTCGCGCTCATCGCGCGCGCGTCTCGTAAAGGGGGCTAACTAGGAAAACTATATGAAAAAGTCTGAATGCATAGCGCTTTTTACCGCACAGGCATACGAGAGATTTCCGCGGCTGCGTAAATCATCTCGCGCGGAAAAGATTACTCGCGAGGGAGATAAATTTCCCGCGATTCCGCAACGAGATACGCGTAAGGATTAAGTCGCGCCGCGACGGTAAAACGACGGTAAAGTACGTGCTGCAATTATTTCGCGCGTACCACGAGTTGTGAGATTCTGCAGTGGCGGCGGCGGCGGCGGCTCTCGAGAGCGAAGGTAGGTGCCTTCCGAGGAAACTAAATCCCAGCGACTCTTCAACGTGAACGGTATAAAAAAAAAATGCATTATTTCTTCGTCTCTGATATATTATTTTTTTTTTATACGTTGTCTCTCCATGCTATTTTTGCATATATTTTTATGTATGTAAACGATATGTTTCTCTTTATACTGGAAAGTTTCTTATGAGATTCTTCTTGTGTTACGTCAATTAATATATTCGACGAAAACAAATTCGAATAAATATGCCCGATATATTCCCTTTTACTTATATATGTTTATATATTTTCTTTCCCCACCCAACGTGTAATTTTTATTTTCACGGGTACGTGTCTGAGTTTCACTTTAGTTTACCCGGTATATAAGAGAATTCCTTCTGGTAGAATTTCGTTAATCCAGTCGTCCCGTCGTGATCGCGAAGACGACGCTGATGCGTGCGCGCGAGATATTCCGGGCTCGCGGGCGCCGTAACGGAAACGATGGAGAAGGAAGAATTATACGTCGGTGACAGTGGGGCGATTTTCGTGCGGTCGTTGGTTGTACGCGTGTGGCTGTGTCGCACTCGGCCGCCATTGCTTACGAGGACTAAAATTTAATATCCGTCGCGGATGCACGGGCTGAAATTTAATATCCACAATAATGTGGCGTCTCCTTCCGCGTGGGGGATGCAAGTTGAGATTGTCGAGGACGCCGACCTCTGGCCGAGAGAGATAGAGAAGGAGAGAGAGAGAGAGAGAGAGAGAGAGAGAGAGAGAGAGAGAGGCAGAGCATCGGTTCATTAGTAGCTCGCGCAGATTAATCAGATTTACCGTAAACGCGGGCCCGTCCCGAGAAAATTGCGTACAAGAGCGCGGGAGGGACACGCGATGTACACGCCAGTTACACGCCTCTCCGTTTTGCGTTTTGCGACTTGATTAGCGGCCATAATTAGCTAAATCAGAATAATACTAATTACAGGACAAGCCGCGTTGTTCGTATCCGCCGTAAACTCGATATACCGCGAACCGAAAATTCCTCCTCATTCTCGCTGCTGCATTCTCCCAGGAGAATTAATTAGGACAATTTTTACGTCAGAAATGCTCTCCGGAATTGACGGATATTCCTCCGTTCGCTTCTCCAGCGCAGAGAACCTCGGGCACCTCGGGAACGCAGAAGAATCGCGACATTTTCCTCCGCGGTGGGGCTCTCTGTGATTTAAACGCCTTCCGCTTATCGGACGAGGTATCGTAGTATTACGGGGCCTCTCGTCGATACAACAACAGGCGACTGGTAGTGCGCGCGCGTTTTTCCACGTAGCCGTCGGTCGCGATTGTGTGTCGGTATCAGTTCGGACATGATTCGCCCGGTGTATACATGGCACCCTTGACTCATGTATGCGCGATATGTGCATACGCGCGCGTCCCCCCATCCTATCGTGAATGGAAGCGTGCGGGCGCGCACCACACGCGGCTATAGGCCGCCTCGAATGTAATACATACAATACGTACATGGAGACCATTCGATCCACTGACTTGGCGGACAATCTATTCGGAAAGCGCGGCCTTATCGCAGCCGCTCTTAGCTGCTCTAATATCTCATGAGCGGGCTCATTCAACCGCGTGCGAGCTATGTACGGCGTGTACTATGTGCTATGTACACACCGCCGCGATACAAGAGCGCCTGCGTGAGCCTGCGTGCGAAATTTCTTTCGCACGTCGACGCGAGAGAGAGAGAGAGAGAGAGAGAGAAGCGTCTCTTTATCGTCAGCGTCGTAATTCGATTGCCGAAGCGTGTCGCGATTTTACATCCGCCGCGTCTCGCCTCCTCTCGCTAGGTGTATTACGCGAAAAAATTCTAGCAGAGAAAGAGAGAGAGGGGACTACGTAGGTACTTTTTAAAGTTTGCGTTAACTCGAGGATATCCGAGAGGAACTTTCGGAAATAACCGACGATTAATTGAATGCGGCCAATTATACGCGGCGAGCTCACTCCGTGATGGGATCTTATAATATATAATTTTCATAATATAATTACGTTCTAAAATTAAGATTCCCTTAATATTACGCGAAAACGTTCGACGTTGTTGGATATAGCCGTCCGCCGGTGGAACGCAAATAACTCTCGGGAAATTAGAGATTGAGACTTTGGTCTAATACTTTCAAACGTCGCGGGCGTGTTTGTGTGTGTGTGTGTGTGTGTGTATGTGTGTGTAACGGAAATACATACATATGTAAAGTAACTCGAATATTTATCAGCTGTATATATTCATGCCGGCGCTCGGTATTCTACACACGCGCGCGCTGTAAGTAGGACGATGCAGCGATCGTGCACGTAGCACGTGACCTAATCGCGAATTAGGGATTTCCCGCGCGAATCCCGAAAAGACTCAAGTTTCCAGGGCCGGGCTTCGCGACTGTTTAGGATAATTGTGGTCGTTAAGCGTTGCCCGGGCTTATCTAAGGAAACCCCGAGCTTAGTCCAAGCGCGCGGATGAGCGACCGGGGCAAGACGGGGGGGCGCGGCGCCCCTATGTCACGTAGATCGGACAAGGGGAAACGCCGGAATTAACGTAATTATCGTCAGGCGAATACGGCCGGGCCCGAAAATATCGTAATCCAGCCAGCGGGCGGTGTTATCGCGGTCGTTGAAGATAACCGAGCAACGCGCTGTTGCTCGGGATACGTTGATCCCAATTATTATCGGCGCGCATTCGATATGAATAATACGGCGGGATTAGGAAATCGTGTATTATTCATGTAGCCTAAACAGAACAATCCACGAGAGAGCCGTTGCAGCTTTACAGCGAGCCTCGCGGTCGACCGGCCGGTTCGATTGATCGCGCTGTGGAACGAAAGCGGCGTCAATTGTGTAAAAAGTAATAATAAAAGCTGAAACGAACGAAAAATAGGAAAGAGGTCACGAGAAGCCACAGTCAGTAATTTATTTATAAAGCGACGAGATGTGCGCGCGTCGAACAAACCCGTGGAAATTCTTCGTCTGCCGAACGCAATTGTCGCTCAAACTCCGCTCTGTGTCTCTTCGCTGTAAGCGCGTAAGTTCAACGGAGGGGGGAGACCGCGTCGCGAAGTCTCGGGATTAAATATCTCAGTCTGGAGGGGGAGAATCGACAGAAAATATACCGCTTTACTATTATATAGTTTGCCCGTGAGGGGTGTCCTGTATATCATGAGACGCCTTTCGATACGTTTGACATTTTACGACTGCTCTCGATCGTTGCATTTTCTAGACGGCAAGTTCCACCTGCTTCCCACGGGAGAGCTTCTGGTGCACAGCCTCGAGTTCAACGACCAGCTGAACGGCTACAAATGCCGCACGATGCACCGTCTCACGAGACAAGTGGTCGTTAGCTCGGCGGCCAACATTAGGATAGCAGGTGAGTCACGGTTCCCGATAACTTTCGAAGGAGCTGCACAGTTGGCTGGAAACGCTGTGACGCGCCGAGTTTTCTGCATTCTGCTTCACAGATCACAGAGGCGTAATGCCTCCCGTGATACTGGAAAACTCTGGCGTCGTTCACGTCGCCCAGGACGAATCGACGTCGTTAGTCTGCGTGGCGCAAGCCTGCCCTTCGCCCGAATACCGGTAAGTGTGTTTGCGGAAATCCTTTATACTTTCCGGCCCCCCCCCACAAACACGCACACACACACACACACACACACACACACACACACGCTCGCGAATGCGATTTCGTAAAAGAAAACACCGTTGTCGCTGCCTGTATTTTACTTCTATTGCTCGAACCTTCCTTTATCGTTCGAATTCGTATAATTATAACAATAATAATAGCAACTTTGCGTCATGCTAGCAAAGCCCACGGCACAGAGAATGCAAGTAAGAAGTATCAAAGAAAAACGCTAAGCGGTTTGTGCAAAATACCAAAGGTATCCACATGTCGACATATCGATGAAAATGGCAAGAAGGCGTAAAGAAACTGATGAGACTTTATGATCATTTTTCCTTCAGCGTGACGCGCGAGGATACATCAATATGCACTGATCAGGCATACGCCGGCAAGGAATTCATTTTCGCGACTTTCCATCGTCGCGCACGGTATACTCGTGTACGCGTGTACTCGCACGACGAGAACATCGATCATTAACACGCTCGGACGCGGAGCGGCGATAGAAGGAGACCGGTTCTCGCCTCTCGTGTGTCTACAATGACGTTCCGTCGAATTACGGCGCTCCGAAAATGGAGCGCGCGCGCGCGCGCGCGCGACTCTCGCTCATTGAGGCGCGCCGGGCACGTGGCACTACGAGTAGTACTACGAGTAGCGCAAGCGGCCTCGAGCGCGTAGTAGCGCTCCTCTGAGAACTCGCGTGCGTAGCGGTAGGTCACTTACGCGCCACGCGCGCGTAGGGTAGGTCAGTCACGCGCCACGGACGCGACAGCTGATCGCCGCGCGCTTCATCGTATACAGTCAGCTATCGAGGTCTCGCGAGAGCACAGCGGCCTTAGTCCCCTGATCCAAGATGGCGTCCTCGTGAGCTTCGGCTTTCGCGCTATTCTGGCGTTTCGTATTTTTAGAGCTATTGAATTTCATCATCGTCGTTATTATCACTTTTTTCCAAAATTAATTCGCGTAATATCGGGAATATCGGGAATATCGGGGGTATATTCTCGTGGGGATAGATTCGGTGAATGAAATATATTGCAGCGACATTTTTTCAGGAATTGTATTATAAATTTATGGTTTATAACACATTTGTGATTTCTTTTATGGCAGAATTGGTCCGCGAGGAACATCGCTGGTTCGTCAGTGATATTATTTCGAGCGCACGCTAAAAGATTTCACGATAAAAACGGTTGGACGTTCGCCGGACGATTTTCCATGAGATCTCGCGGCATACGAAATCGCATTTCAACGTATCACTCGCGGTTAAAACGCACGGAAAATTCCAGAACGTCCGGGTTCTCGCACATTGAGATGAAAATACGTACCCCTACGCCTCGCGAAAGGTAAATGGGAAATACTACGCCGCGTATTACAACGCAAATACGTCCGGCCGCTATTAGAATCACCGTCGTTTTAAATAACATACATCATCATTGAGAGGAAGAGAGGGAGAGAGAGAGATAGAGAAAAGAGAGTGTGAGAGAACGAGAGTTCGTGTAACAGGGATGTAACAAGAGAAAAACGGCACATTGCGCGTCTCACAGCTTTTCCCATTATAAAGTAATCTCGTGGAAAAGAGAGGCGAGAGATCGCCGCTCGTTATCCGCGCACCGAAAACGGATTTGTTCGCTGCCGCCGTTGCCGCGACAAGGAAAAGGAAGAACGGAGAGAGAAGGCGGGAGAAAGGAATGAGGGACAGCGAAAGAAAGCAAGAAGGAAAGAGAGAAGTAAGGAAAAGAAACGACGTCCACTTGCCGTCGCCATCCTCCTCTGTCGCCGTGAAGGTGCCGTCTCCCGAACATCTCGTGCCAGCTGACATAAAGATGAATGCGAGTGCCTTTGTGCGCCAGAAATCGACACTGGAAGGACGACCAAGCGCGCACGGGCGCGCCTATCGTTTCATACGCGACGCTTCTTTGAGCGATTCCGCGACTCCTCCGTGATATCCGTCGGCGTGGCGGCCGGGAGGGTGGTAGGAGGCGGGCGATGCTGCACGAGCAATCCTCTCAATCCTTTCCTTTAATCCCCCCTCTCTGGAAAAATTACGATCGAGCCCTACGGGAGGGAGCGGGGTGACGCGAAAGAAGGAGAGGAGGACGGATGATACTCGGCGAGAGATGAAGGAGGAAAAAGACGAAGACGAGCGTCGAAGTGCTCGTAGCGCGCGCGAGAAAGAGAGAAAGGGCGACAGAGACAGGTGAGCAGGCAAGGAGGAGCGAGAGAGTACGATTTTGATCGTGGAAAAGTAGGAGCACTCGAACGTGAAGCCTCGCGAGGGTGGCACAATCGGAAGCTCTCCATGTCGCTCGAGCCGAGAGAAAGAGAGAGAGGAGAGAGAGAGAGACTCGCTCACCGACGCCCGCGACCTCGCGTTTTCCGTTCCGCGGCTATTCCCCCCCCGCCCCTCCGCCGCTACAATCGAACGCCGTACTTTATCTCCTTGCCACTTTGCAGAGCGGAGAATTTGACAAACGGCCCTTCTCACCGTCCTCCGCGACCCCGTGTACGCGCAACGCGGCGCGAGTCGTCGGCCGTTCGATACACGAGGTGTTACATCTCCCTCTTCCTTTCTCTCTCTCTCTCTCTCTCTCTCTCGCCACGGCTAGAAATATTTGCACATTTGTCACATAAACGGAAGAACGGTTTGCGCCGGTCTATACGCAATAGAAGTCGCCCTTCGCCGAAGCGGAAGGAAGAATCAGTATAATAGAAAAGGAGGATGACGAAGGACTCTTATACAAAGATCTCTCAACTCGCGCTGAAAAGGGAGAAAGAGAACGATGAGAGGTAGATAGAGGGAGATGAAAACGCGGCATTACAGAGTCCGCAATTAGAATTCGCAATAAAAATACCTCGTGTATTACGCCGAAAGAATGTTTCGAGAAAAAAAGAGTATAGTAAGAGAGGCTAAAGTAATTTACATTCAGAAGACCGGAATGAGAGATATTTTCCTGTCTCTCTCCTCCTTTCTTCGCGGAGAGACCGCGAATACAGCCCGGCAAATGCTCGACGGAATGAAAATTTATTGGCAATATCGCGACACGGGCGGGCGAGCGGAGAGCCGGTCGTAGCTCTTCTATGAAAAATACATTCGCGTAATACGTTTCAAGTCACAGCCACCCCCATCCTCCCCATTCCTCTCCCACCGTTCTCCCCTTAGGGCAACGGGGTTGATTGTCTTCTCGCGGGCCGAAACGCGGCGCGTATCGCGCGCTTGCACACGACGTCGCGGCGATTCGCTCGTGAATCCTCCCCCTCGTGAAATACTACCGCGTTATTAAGAATTGCGCGACGCGCACGGCCACCCCGGCCCCGCCACGGCCGGGGAGAAATGCATTATGCGAATTTATACGCGCGCTCGTATAGAGCGTATAGAGACGTCATAAATTTGTCGCGGGATACATACGCGACTGCCGCCGCGATATATCCGGCCGCGATGTATCGCGATCGCGAAGCGTACAGTAACAGCCGCTCGCGCTTACGATAAGCGGCCGATCGGTAGGGAGCTCGAGGGGACAAATCGCGACGGCGGGATAAGATTCTCCCGCGGCACCGTAAGATTTATTGAATTCCCGCGGACGGGCGCGCAACTTCTAAGTACTTTTACGACACGCCGGCCGTGGCGCGCTCCCGAACTTTTCTATCTCCTAACGACACGGCGATCCAAGTAGCCCCATCGTTCCGCGCGCGTAACTTCCCGACTGAATCGTTTACGCGAGCATACAAATCGAGAGAGCGATCGCACCCGCCCTGGAGCGTCGCGGCGAGTCTCAAGCTTCTTAACAAGCCATTAAGCGGGAATAACTCGCCCGTAACTCCCATTCGGTTTTATCGGTCAAGATTTCTCGCGAGATCCGCCGCCGCGTCGCGGGCAAACTTACTTCGGCCGGACGTCCGGCGAAATATCTCGGTGAATTGAGAACGTACGACGAAGAGGAGTGTGAGCAGACCAGGAGGAGGAGGAGGAGGAGAGAGGGAGACGACAGAGCAGACCCCCCGAGCGATCAAACCCCCGAAGTCCCCGAACGTGTCGCGATCGGGAACTGTCAGTGACTGCAGAGAGTGGCAGCGAGAGAGGATCCCGGGGATAAACGTTGCTGCGGATGTCGGCCTCGACGTCGTTTCTAGGTCGACGTATCCGAAAAGCCAGCGAAATTGAACCGCTCCCCTCGCGACCCCCCTTCGCCGCCTCTTTGCTGCGCGCCCCAGCTGCTTTGCCTTTCGATGAAAAATTATTCGTCAACGAGGCGGAGTGCGAGAGACAGAAGGGGGACACAAACAACAAAGTGACAGAGCGAGAGAGCGAGAGAGAGAGAGAGAGAGAGAGAGAGAGAGAGAAAGGGGAGGAGAGAGCAAGGGGGCTGACCGATTTGGAGATTGTATCGGTCGCATTGTCTTCAAAGACGTGAACCCGATCGCGTCGCAATCGGCACCGGATGGAGAATCGATTATGCGGCGCAAACTCGGCGCGAGCGCTGCGAGCCAATGCGATAAAATATTCAGATGCGAGATCGATAAGGATGGCAATAGAATTCATGTTAAGCGATATAAGCGGCGACATGTGGTACATTCTTTTTTGTTGTACCCAGCTTGGGTCTCCTCGAAGGTTTTACACATTTACGCTTTTCCGTGTGCACGTGTGTGGACGCGCTCGATAACTTCTGTTTATCGCTGGCGAAAGATTTCCAATTGCGTCTCAACGTTTCAACGTGACCTTTCATACGGAGGTGCTTCCTCAAACATTGCTATCCCGAACACGATGAAAATTCTCTATCTCTCTCTCTCTCTCTCGAGCTCAAAATGAACGGCAACGTAAATAGCAAACATCGTTGCACTCAAAGTGTTCCCGGCACTTTCGCTTTCAGATGGTACGCGCAAACGGGTGCTGAGCCAATGCTGGTGCTCTCCGGGCCCAGAACCAGGCTGCTCGGCTCGGTGTTGGCGATCGAGGCAGTAACGTTAGAGGACAGCGGGGTGTACCGTTGCTCCGCTTCCAATCCCGGTGGTGAGGCGAGCGCTGAGATCAGGTAACAATTCGGATAAAAGTCAAGGGAAATTTCGTTTCGAATAATTAGTCGGTTGTTGATCAACATGAGAGAAACATCTTATCATTGTCCCATCGACTCCGAGACGCTTCGCTGACACGTCGCCTCGCGCCTTCAACGTCGTAACGTCGTCGCGTCGCACGTCGCTCGATCACGTCGTACGTCACACGAGCTCGTCTCGTGTGATGTAACGTGTCGACGTGCTTTTATCACGATCCCTCAGGTTAATCGTGACGGCGCCTCTTCACGTGGAAGTGACGCCTCCGTTGCTGAGCGTTCACCTGGGCGGCAACGCCGAGTTCAGATGCGAGGTCGGCACGCATCCGCAAGCCGGGCCGCACTTCATCACATGGTACAAGGACGGCCGACAACTCCCAGGGACGGGAAGGCAATCGGAATTGTTAAGGCTCAACGGGATCGGCCGGGAAGACCGCGGCATGTATCAGTGCATTGTGCGACGGTCGGAAGGCGATACAGCTCAAGCGTCGGCGGAACTTCAACTGGGTGGTACGTAAATATTTCCCTCGGCACCGACGCGCCTTCTCGCCGCGATTCGCGCCGACCGATATCCCGAGAATATCTCGCGAGCTCGAATTTTTGAGCACACGCAACTTGTCGCGGGAGAGAGACACCTCGAGAATGGCAAAATGCGCGTTTGACAAAACGGTCAATAAAAATAAAAAAATAAAAAAATATAAAAAAAATAAAAATAAAATAAAAATCTCTTTCGAGAATTCGCTACAAATCCACTCTCGCAGATGCGACTTGTCGCTTCTTATTCTATAGATTTATCATACGCGCTCTAGGGAAATTTCCTCTCGAGTACAATCGAGTGGAGCAGTTAACGAGAAAACCGAACGATAAACCATACGATATTTGCACACAACGATAAAAGAGAGTGTGAATACGTCAATGTAACGTCAATCGGGCAGAGACGAAAAACGAAATACTTACACTTCCACTGTCTCGGAACCGATCGTTTTTACGTAAATTGGCGTCTCAAAACACGAGCAGTTTCGCGCGAGCGATTAGAGCGTGGAGACGAAACCTTCCGACCGAAAATGGATCCTCGTACGCGCGCTTGTCGAGGAATAACAAGGAGTAACGTTCACGGCTTAGAATGATTTAACCTTGGACGGTAATGAGAACGCAGCGCGGCGCTCGGGCATGAAACATTTCGTCGATTAAATATGCCGTTAAGAACGCGATGTAATGATCGCGTTTGAGCTTCGCCGGCATCGCGAGAGGTACTAATAACAGCGCTGTCTGATCACGACTGCAGCATCATTCCCCGAGATCCCGTATAATAAAGGAGACGTTTGCTAGACACGAGACCCGGTGTCTCGACCTC
>NW_020230183.1:877377-884877 GCF_003227715.2 Harpegnathos saltator | reverse complement strand
CGATATTCAAGCACCACCCGCTCGTAAAATCTCTTCGTCCGACGGAGAGCAACTGCGTGCGATTGGCCGGCAACTTCCACGGTTATTCGACGGCACCGACATTCTCGCGATTAGCTTTATCGATTCGATCGTCGTTGTTGGCCGCGCGTTCGTTTAAGCGAGAAAGCGGAAACGGACGATTTGCGCGCGAAACGTCGGCGACGCTGTTGCTTCTCGTGGTCGAGGCTGCTGCAATCGCGCGCGCAGTGTAAAATCAGGGGCTGATTATCGATCGGCTGATTAACGCCGGCGAAGAGAAACGAGAACGAGAACGAAAATTAACTTTAGCGCGGCCCTTCTATTTCGCTCTTTGATACGAACGCGGATCCGCGAACGAGTGCGGATATCGTGCACTGTCGCTGCACATAAAACGTCCTGTTCGCTGCAATTTCGAGCGTCGGCGCAAAAGCGCGAGTTTCTATGGTACGCGACAAAATAGAACGGCGCCGGCAGAAAAGTCATTTCCTCGGGCGAACAGAACTGCCAAATTACTCAAAATGAATTCCACGTGTTTCAAGCGGGACCGGGCCGGCGCGGCGCGCGGAACGTGTTTTTACCAATTCGACTAACGTTCGCGAGTGCTTTAATTTGCCGTTTTTCTACCGCTCACCGGGAGCGGCCGCTGCGCGGCGAGTGACGGGGATCTACTGTAAACGGCAATGCGCAAAATGCAGATCCAATTACCCCGTCCCGATCGATCGTACACGACGCTGCGAGAAACGTCGGGGATCCGTCGAATGTCGTTATCGTCTCGGTGTAATTATGCCAGTAAACCCCGTTGCGCGTGTACTCCGTCCGCACGCAGTACGCGCACTCGCCGGAGATACCGACGACGACGGATATTTCGCGGCTGTACCTTTCCAACGTCGCGCAGCGCCTCCTCGTCGACGAACAGCCTCCATCGCGCGCATCGTAATGCCGCGGCGGTCGTTATCGGCGTCACTTAAAATTCCGTCTCATCGACCAGAGATGGAAGAAGCGCGCGATGTCGCGGCGCATGATAATCGCCGGCAGGCATCGAGAGACGAGATTCATCGATTTGCGCACGCTTTCGCGAGCACGAGGAGCCGCCGAGGATCCGCCATTCATACAGACGAGATCGTTTTCTATCCACCCTTCTTCGAGGGTGACGACGGTGACGAGACCCACCACCACCACCACCACCACCACCACCACCACCACCGGCACCAACCTTTCCTCTTCGCGACGCGACAATCGGGGCTCTCGCTCTCTCTCTCTCTCTCTCTCTCTCTCGCTCTCTCGCTCTCTCGCTCTCTCTCTCTCTCTTTTTTAATGACGGCGGAATCGATACTTTTAATTACGAGCAGCCGCGGCGGTATCGACGCCTCGTCGCCGTCGTCCGCCCGATCTCACGCCACGACGGATTCGCATCTGCCGGCGTCTTCTTCGCTTCCACGCCACCCTCTCCCCCTGCTGCCTCGCGAGTCGGTCGTATTCTATCCCGTGTCGGCCGTGGTTATAACGTCGACGGGGAAAAGAGAAATATCCGCACGGCGCTTCCGTGACGGCGAGCCCATTGTCTTTCGTATTCCATCGCGATGCGCGCTGGGCGTGGCGGCTTTCAGGATCAGGATATCGTGCTCGTACGCGTTCGTTCGCTCGCTCGCTCGTTCGCTCGTCTTCTTCTTCCCACGACGCGCTCGTAACCCCTCGTTTAACCCAGCAGCAGCAGCAGCAGCAGCAGCAGCAGCACTCGCGTTTTATTGTCGGTCCGCGGCACTCGTGTGGATTACATCGGTAATCCACATTTTCTACGCGCTGAAATATAAGTACAGATATCCGAGAATATATAAAATGTGAGAGCGCGCTGCGCCGATCCATCGACAAATTCCGATTTCAAGTTCCGGCAACGTGAAAAACACACGAGATCATCCTTGTACAGGGAGAATTTTCGCGAGAGGTGGGAGAAGGGTGAAGAGAGCGAGCTTCGTCCGCCGCGCGGACGTCGCCGCGTTCGCCTTAATTATCTGTGGCCACGATGGCGTGTAAAAATCCTCCTCTCCATCCCGAAGCGATCGCCGCCAGGTGTTCTCCCGCTCTAACGACTCTGATTAACGATAACGCCCGGCGGCATAAATTCGCTCGCCTACGCGTAATTAAGCTCGCCTTGCACGCTAACGTTTCAGACGCGCCGCCCGTGCTGCTGTACTCGTTCATCGAGCAGACGCTCCAGCCAGGACCCGCCGTGTCCTTAAAATGCTCCGCCGCGGGAAACCCTACACCTCAGGTATCGTGGGCGCTGGACGGTTTTCCCTTACCGACTAATGGAAGGTAAGCTCGCGCGTCCTAGTTCCCTCCCTCCCCCCCTCCTCCGACAGAGCCCCCACATTTTTGCCGATATTCGCGCGCTCGCCATTCGAGACTGATATCTCGTAATTCACCGGCGTAACTAATGGTTCCGCAAGGGCAAAAAAAAAGGGAAGAAGAGGAAGAGAAGGAGGGAGAAAAAGGAGGAAAAAGGTGAAAAAAGGGAGAAGGGGGCGGGGAAGAAGGGAAGAAAAAAGATACATCGGGGTCGCGTCGAGACTGCGCGTGATAGCGGCATTGAGTTATGCCGAGAACGAACACAGCCAACATGTCGCGCGTATCACACGCGCGCATTGTATTTTATTTTCTTCAGCTCGCCGCGGACGCGCCGCTATTACGGCGCGCTATTATTAACATCGTCCACGCGCGGGCAAGCGCGCTGGGAATGCGAAGGGCGAAATTATCGAGATCGGCGTTCCTAAAATAAAGGATGCTGGGCACAGGGGGCAGGGAGGGAGGGAGGGGAAGCGTGCAGTGTGCAATGCGCCGAGCGACGAACGGCGGCATGCAGCCGGCCCTAAACGTCAGTTACTATCGTTATCGTAATTGAACCGTAATTCCTGACGGTGTCATTCGCGATCGTATACGCGCGCGGGCAATTCCGCGCGTGCGGCAATATCCGAGAAGCGAGAAGCGAGAATATTTATCGCGCGTGTGCGTGAGCGTGTACACGCAGGACGTACGGCAGGGGGAGGAGGGGGAGGGAGAAGCCGCAATGGTGTACACACGTACGTGGGCGAAAGCCCACGAGCTCCGCGCAACTACGCGTCTAGTTTAACGACTGATCGGCATAAAGGGCCATCCCGCGGACCTTCTCGTATCCCGTTTTATCGCCGGCTTTCTGCCTCCAATCTGCTCCTCCCGCCGCTTGCATTTCCCTCCCGCACGCCACTGGACGTCGTTTCCCGCGGCTATAGCTTCATTCGCGGCTCCGATCGCGATGGAACGTGACAAATTCTAAACGATAATGCCCCGGCTCGCGCAATTCTCCCTCTCCCTCTCCTTCTCTCTCTTTCTCTCTCTCTCTCTCTCTCTCTCTGCATTTGTCATTTGTTCTTTCTCTCGCGAAATTCGCGAGACCGCCGCGCCGGTTTGGCGGCTGTCTGGGGATGCGTCAGATCGATAACGGAGAGAAATGCGAAATGTCCCTCGTGAAAAGTTTACGCGTATCTTGTTAGCTTTCCGACTTTTATCATGTTCTTTTATCCGCGCTGTCGTGACCGGAAGATTATTACTGACAGCGCTGTCACGCATTGCCGAAGAAAAATGTCTCTCTCTCTCTCTCTCTCTCTCTCTCTCTCTCTCTCTCTCTCTCTCTCCCCTCCCTCCCCGCTCTCTTTATCTCGCTCCATCTCGCGGAGTTTTAAATTCGCAATATAAAATTCGACGAGCGGCGTCGGCTCAATCCGCGAGTCCACGTCTAGATGAAGAACACCCGATGATTGCTTGTTGCAAGATTCGTCATCGGCCAGTACGTGACGGTGCACGGCGATGTGATATCCCACGTCAACATAAGTCACGTGATGGTGGAGGACGGGGGTGAATACTCCTGCACCGCCGAAAATCGCGCGGGAAAGGTGACACATGCTGCGCGGCTGAATGTTTACGGTGCGTAACTTCCGTTAATTCTATTCCCGTGTATAATGTGAAATAAATTATAATTAATTTCGTATACGTGCGCGCGCTGGCGCCAACGAGGTCGGCTCGAAATTGACAGTCGCGTCACCCTGTCGCGCGCCGCGCGCCCCTACGAATTTTTCGCGTAGGGGCTAGTCGCATCGGCGAACGGCCGGTCGTCAATTAGCAATCACTGATCGCGTAAACCTGCATAATTATAGACTCTCTCCCCTTCCCTCTCTCTGTATATCCCTCTCTCCCGTTTCGGAAACAGAAGCCGTATCTAGTGTTTAACTAGCATGTGACTGTCACGTGATTGAAGAGTGCGAGCGTTTAGAATTAGAAATTCCGCCCGATTAACACGCCCGAGAAGGCCGAAAGTGCGCAAAGAAGAATGTTCGCACGATAAGAATCCAATGACGCGAGGGTTATTTTCTAACCGGTCGTTCGCTGACGCCGTTGTAGTTTCTCGTGGAGGAGTCCAGCGCGCGCGCGCGCTGCGAAACTCGCGTGACAAAACGAGGAAACGGCGAATTTCCCGTTCAGGATTGCCGTACATACGCCTGATCCCGAAAGTGACCGCGGTCGCCGGCGAGACCCTCCGTTTGAAGTGTCCGGTGGCCGGATATCCGATCGAAGAGATCAAGTGGGAGAGGGCGAATCGCGAGTTACCGGACGACCTGCGTCAGAAGGTGCTGTCGGACGGCACTCTGATGATCAGCAGCGTACAGAAGAAGGGCGACGCCGGTGTGTACACCTGCTGGGCGAGGAACAAGCAGGGCCACAGCGCCAGGAGGTCCGGCGACGTCGCCGTGATCGGTAAGGCCTTCACTTCTGGTTCCCCGTGATAACGATTGTCGCAGGTGGGGGATGACGAGCGATTTGTCGCGAAGCACTTTCTTCCGAGCGACGACGACGAGCCGGTGTGGTGGTCCTTCTTACCAAGGTGCAGCACCAAGGAACTGGCACGACGCAAGAAAGAGAGAGAGAGAACATCCCCGACGATCCACGCGAGGGCAAATCGGAGGAGCTCATCCGCCGAATCCGCTCGAATCGAAGAACGAGGGACAAACACGAGGTCAAACTTGGAAGGGACGGGAAGGGGGAAGGGGGTCGTAGTGATACACGGGGGTGGGGGGCTGGGCAGAGCGGTAAATAATTTCTAGGACGGCGCGTTGTATGCGGCAGGAGGGGCCGAGACACGCCATGTTACCGACCGCCGCTGTCCTATGTTTATGATCCGCGCGCTCACGAGCTGTCTCGTTGTTATTATTCCAGTTCCCCCCAAAATTAGCCCGTTCACGGCAGATCGCGACCTGCATCTCGGCGAGCGCACCACCCTGACGTGCTCGGTGACCAGGGGCGATTTGCCGCTGTCCATCACGTGGCTCAAGGACGGACGCTCGATGGGGCCGTCGGAGCGCGTCACTGTCACCAATATGGACCAGTACAATAGCATACTGATGATTGAAAGTTTATCTCCAGATCACAACGGCAACTACTCGTGCGTGGCCCGTAACGTGGCCGCAGAGGTATCGCACACGCAGCGGCTTGTGGTTCATGGTAATCCTCCTCTAGGCCCCCTTCAATTTTGCCCGACGACCGCCTGACCGCCCGAGTTTTGCGTGCGTGTGTGTGTCTGTTGCGTGCGTGCGAAACACGACGGCTGGTCTTTCGGCGATGGGCCGCGCGTCGCGAGTCGCGAGGGAGGCGGGGAGGGAGGGGGGTCGTCGACGACCGCGATCGCGGGAAACCGAAATTCGCGAGAACTGCGGAGGCTCCAACCTCGCTGCGAGCAGTCATCGTTGATGCGGCCGATGCAGCGAGAAATTCGCTCGGTGTTGAGTCACGTGACGAGCGACGACCACGACGGGCACGTCGCAGCGTTATCGCGGTACATTCGCGCGCGGCCCTCGGGCGAGACCCCGTCGACCTTTCATCGCCAAGGAACGTAGAGACTTGGCGATCTGTAATTAAAGATTGCTCACGCTTAGCGTGACTCTTCCTTATGCACGATACCCGCCTCTACCTCTCCCACACGTCCTCGAAGGGAAGTCGCCCTACTGCGACTTCTCGAGAGCGACGCCGCGCGTTCCCTCCCGCGTCCGGTTATTTGAGAATTTTCCCGCGAGCCGCGGCAGACTTCTTCGAATTGGAGAGAGCAGCCGCTTGCTTCAATTTCCCTCAGGATGGTATTCTGATATCGCTCATTCTCTTCCTTTCTCCGTCTCTTCCTCTCGCGAGAGAGGCGTAAGATGCGAAATGCACGCGATCGGATATCTCGGAGGGAACGTCACGGTAGCTTCGGAAAGATGAACGAACGCTCGCTCTTGCGTTGGAAAGGATCGGATGCTGCGCGCAAGTGTGCGATGCCAAACTATGTGTACAAGGTGTGAGGGCGTCAGGGGCAGGTCCGCGGCGGGGCCACCCTCTCTCTCCTCTACATTGCTACATTACTATACTGCCTCTATTGTACATATTCTACATATATATACATATTATATTCTATATATATATCTATACATATATACATGGACGTACTACTGTCTATATGATGCGGAAGCGGAACAGAAACGAAAAGAAAAAATAAATATATATATATATATATATATACACACGTATATATACTTCCACTGAAACTATATATATATATATATATATATTTACGCATATATATATGAAAAGAACACATATACCTGGTATACAAGGTTCTTGCGTTTTTTGGTGCCATCTTTTTCTTGCTCTCACGTATGGTTCTCTCTTCTCTCTTGACCTTTTCCAGTACCCCCTATTATTGAGCCATTTACGTTCCAAGAGGGACTATCCGAGGGGATGCGGACGCGGACGGTGTGCGGGGTCGCGGCGGGAGACCCACCCCTAACCATATCCTGGCTGAAAGACGGCCAAAGTCCCTTTCCTTTGCCGCCGAATCTCGCCTCCGTCGCAAACGTCTCCCAACTGGATCCCTACTCGAGCCTCCTCAGTATAACGAACCTCGCGGCCGAGCACTCCGGCGACTATACCTGCGTCGCCGCGAACCCCGCCGCCGAGGTCAGGTACACGGCCAAGCTACAGGTAAAAGGTAACTAGATGATCGCCGACCCCTTGTCCTATCGTTCCTAATGATCACCTCGCCACCTCTCTCGATATATCGTTCCAACCCGACCTACAGCTAAGAAAAAGAAAGGAAAAAGTAAACGATAAATTCTAGCCTCGTCTCTGCATCTCTCCGTAGTCCTTGAGAAAAGCCGCGATATCTCACCGAGCGGCCTCACCGAGCGACCCGTCGTGTTCGTTTTGGTACCCGAGTGGTTTACACAAATCGTCGCTTCGACAACAGATCTCGAATGCGCGCGTGGCAGGAGGGTGTACAGAACGGAAGAGTTTTCTCGTGAATTCATCGGTGTCACGCCACGCCACGCCACGCCAGTTATATTATCGCAGAAGATAGCCGGATGAGTTTTCAGTGTAAACGTCGATAGTCCGTAACGAAGTTTCGAAATTTGTCGGGCTCGA